>NC_057812.1:722307518-722386307 GCF_018294505.1 Triticum aestivum | reverse complement strand
TGTCCGCCATTATGTATGATTATTGGCGTGCTTGTAATAATTTGGTTGAGCGACCGCAGTTCAACCCTGTAATATATTTTATGCTACTGGCTTATTGTATCAAGAAATTGTCTACCAGTGAGGAGGATTTCTCTCATACTGGACTCAAAAGACTGGTTTATCAATAAATATTTTTATTGGAAAACCGGTCGTGACAAGCTTGGTACCAGAGCCAGGCTGACTGTAGGAAGCCACTAGGTGCGATCGCTAATTAGTTATTAGCATGACAGGGCTATTTTATGCTTTTGCAATTGTAGTCATTTTCTGTCAGTCAGCATAAATTTATGATCTGACCCTGCAGAATTTTGCCTACTTTTGTAGATGGCCGACGTCAGCTGCGAGTCTCAGACCTTCGCCAACGTGCCCGATGGGTTTGTCAAGCTTCTTTCTTTCATCGTTCAGGTCGCGATGGGGCCATCCGTGCGCCCAGTCTTCACACTCTACCAGCACCGAGTCAACGACAGTCTGACCATGCACCAGGCTGCGGTGCAGTTCAGGGGAGGGCGTGGTGAGTCACGCCACTTCCGGTTCATGGGAAGAGCTATGCCTACGGAGAGGCATGCTATGCAGATGGCAGCCCGCGAGGCGATAGCGCGTCTCAGGGATGTCCTTCCCGTGATGAGGACTCGTCGTTACCGTTATCTTCCGTGCCATGTGCCTTACACCTGTCACTACGCATACTCCTGCCCCAGAGGAGAACGAGACGAGGCTTTTGAGATGCTCATTGAGTATCTCCGGGCCCTGGAGGCAGCCTTCGACAACATGGTGGACGACTTCGTAGTTACCCGCATGGACTCAGTCCATGGCTGTGCTGCCAACAGGAGGGAGCTCCTACCCATCGCTCTGCCACCGACTTTTGTCTCGTCATCAGCATCTTTTACGCCTACTCGTCGCCTGCCTTCTACCGAAGAATTTAACCAAGTCATTGCACCCACTCCAGCGCGCACTACACCAACCTTCGCGCCCACTCCTGTACGTGTTGCTCCGCCCCTGGCAACCACTCCGCCCGCTCTGCGCAACACTACACGTATGGAGCCTGTTAGCGAGGAGGAAGTCGAGTCCCCAACCTCGCTACGCCTCGCCCTCGGCAGGGCAAGGGAGATCGTCAACATCTCTGCCTGAGTACGCTTAGCTGCCATGTATTGTACCGCTTTGTAAGATATGTGCATAGGTTGTGAGAAGTAGCCTGTTTGCGCATCATGTAGGATCTGGAGAAGTGCATTGGCCTTAATAACATGTCAGGATTATGTACACATATCCTGAGTGATGTACTGTATAATTACCGCCCGCGTGTAAGATATGTAATGAGCAGTCCTTCTCCGTGCGCAAGTCAATTTGTTTTTTTTTTCTTAGGTAAGCTTGGGTATTTAATAATATCCGCCAGCTTTATGCATTTTATGGATTTGTTTTTGCGACTTTTTCCGCTTTTCTTATGGGTTTTACAAAATATATCCCCAGAGTGAAAAATGTCTCGTCCTTGGACTCGCTCCATGCCAATTCCATCAGAGGAAAATTATGATGCACAACCCAGCAACGAGTTCACTCAGGGACAGTCTAGCCAACCAGGCAATGAATCGGCACTTTCACAAATGTGCCGCCTTTATGAACAGAGTCAGCAACAACATCGCGAGATGATGAACCAAGTCATCAACATGGGGAATCATCATGGACAGTATCAGCAACATTCCAAGTTATCTGAGCTACAGAAGACACGTCCTCAAACATTTTCTCACACTGACAAACCTCTTGAAGCCGAGGACTGGCTTCGAGATATGGAGAGGAAATTAATTATTGTAAAGTGTTCAGATCTCGAGAAAGTACTATATGCTCCACACTATCTCACAGGAGCAGCCGCATCGTGGTGGGAGAATTTTCTGCACATGCATCCCAACGAAAATGACATAACCTGGGATGATTTCAAGGAAGGTTTCCGTGGTGCACATATTCCTAAGAGTATTATGAAAATCAAGAAGAGAGAATTTGATGACCTCAAACAAAGGAACATGACAGTGTCAGATTACAACAGTCAATTTACCCTATTATCCCGCTACGCCAATGAGGAGCGTATGACTGAAATCAAGAAGATGGAGAAATTCCTTGACGGTCTAGCGCCCGCACTTAAATGCCAACTGGTCGTGCACACTTTTCCTGATTTTAAAACACTGGTGGACAAGGCCATTACTCTGGAAAATGAGAGACGCAGTCTGGAAGATATCCGCAAGCGAAAAAGGGACCAGACTAATCACACTCGCAATCACCGAAGCAAGATAGATTTTAAAAGGGGTGGGACACCCAAATTCTCATCCAATGTCTCATGCCCAATCAAAAATTTTCATGCAAGGGACAAGGAATTCATCTATCGCCCCGGCGTTACCTGTTACGCTTGTGGAGAAGAAGGGCATTATGCCAACAGTGCCCCAAGCCAAGGAACTCAACCCCAAAGCCGAACAACGGCGACAATAATTCAGCGCCCAAACGAAACAATTTCAATCCCAACAACAACCACAGGAAGGGTCATCTGAATCACGTAACCAAAGAGGAGGCACAAAATGCTCCGGATATCGTACTCGGTACGTTTCCTGTCAACACAATACCTGCAATGGTTTTGTTTGATTCTGGAGCTTCTCACTCTTTTATCTCGAAAAGTTTTGCTTTGCAAAATAATTTTTCGATGCTTCCTTTGGAGAAATCCATAATAATCAAGTCCCCCGGGATTCAGCAAGTTTCTCAGAATTACTGTCAGAATGTAGTCATTGAGTTTGAAGGATTGGAGTTTTACGCAAATCTTATTGTATTGGAAAATAAAGGACTGGATGTCATCTTAGGGATGGATTGGCTAACCACCAATAAAGGTTTTATCGACTGTTTCAAAAGGACAGTGATTCTGACACACCACCAAGGGAAGACAATAAGAGTATCAGCCAAGGAAGGAAAAAGACCCCGGCAACCGAGATTAAATAAGGTGGACGTTTCTGAGCTAAACAAGGTTCCAGTAGTGTGTGAATTTCCAGATGTATTCCCTGAAGAGCTGCCAGGCATGCCCCCAGATCGAGAAATAGAATTCCGCATTGAGCTAGCGCCAGGAACCACCCCCATATACAAGAAACCATACAGAATGGCACCATCCGAGTTGATCGAATTGAAGAAGCAAATAAAGGAATTACTGGATAAAGGATACATTCGGGCCAGCTCCTCACCTTGGGGATCACCAATTTTATTTGCCAAAAAGAAGGATGGAACGCTGAGATTGTGTATCGACTATCGAGCACTTAACATGGTCACAGTCAAAAACAAATACCCGATGCCAAGGATAAACGATTTGTTTGATCAACTTGCTCAGGCCAAGGTATTCTCGAAAATCGACTTAAGGTCAGGATACCATCAATTGAAGGTACGAACGGAAGATATCCCCAAAACAGCCTTCACCTCCAGATATGGGTTGTACGAATTCACAGTGATGCCATTTGGATTGACTAACGCCCCGGCATATTTTGTTCACCTCATGAACAAAGTATTTATGAAGTTTATGGACAAATTCATCGTAGTATTCATCGACGATATTCTGATATACTCCAAAACACCAGAAGAGCACGCAGAACATCTCAGGATTGTACTAGGAGAGCTAAGGAAACACCAATTGTATGCCAAGTTCAGCAAGTGCGAATTTTGGCTAAGACAAGTGGGTTTTCTAGGCCACGTGCTGGCCCAAGACGGTATAGCAGTGGACCCAGAGAAAGTCAAGGCCGTACTTGACTGGAAGTCACCAGCCAGCATAACAGACATACGAAGTTTCTTGGGAATGGCAGGATATTACCGCAGATTTATTAAAGGATTTTCCACCATATCCAAGCCTATGACACAGTTACTCAAGAAAGATAAGAAGTTTGAATGGACAGAAGCCTGCGAGAAAAGTTTCCAAGAGCTAAAACGGAAATTAACAACAGCACCAGTATTAATTGTACCCGATATACACAAGAATTTTGAAGTATTTTGTGACGCATCCAGAAAGGGTCTCGGATGCATGTTGATGCAAGAAGGCAAGGTTGTCGCCTACGCTTCAAGGCAACTTCGCAAACACGAGGAAAATTATCCCACTCATGATTTAGAAATGGCAGCAGTTATTCATGCACTCAAGGAATGGAGGCATTTTCTACTTGGAAATCGATGTGAGATATATACGGATCACAAAAGCCTCAAATACATTTTTACGCAGCCAGAACTAAATTTACGGCAACGCCGCTGGTTAGAATTGGTAAAGGATTACGATGTGGGTATCCATTACCATCCAGGGAAAGCAAACGTAGTGGCCGATGCCCTGAGTCAGAACCCCAGCTCCAACGGGAACTATCTGCACAGCTTGAGGCCCGAATTCCATCAAGAATTTGTCAAGCTCAACTTGATAATGGTAGCAGAAGGCACCATATCAAACTTGGAAATACAACCACACCTTGTGGAGAAAATTAAAGAGGCTCAGTCCGGTCACCCCAGCATTGAAGGAATTAAAAGGAAGTTGAGTATGGGCAAGGCCTCGGAATTCGTCATAGACAATGAAGGAATATTATGGTACGGAGAAAGGCTATGCGTGCCAAACATAGAAGACCTTAAACAACAAGTTTTAACTGAAGCACACACCACTCCATATTCGATCCACCCTGGAGGAACCAAAATGTATAAGGATATTCAGGAAAGATTTTGGTGGCACGGTATGAAGAGGGACATAGCCGCTTTCATTGCATGTTGCGACTCATGTCAACGCATAAAAGCTGAACATCAGAGACCAGCCGGACTACTGCAACCTAACAAAATACCTGAGTGGAAATGGGATGAAATAGGGATGGATTTTATTGTCGGATTACCTCGGTCACGACACGGAAATGATGCCATATGGGTCATCACTGACAGGTTGACCAAAGTAGCACACTTTATTCCAGTAAAGACAACCTACACCACTTAGAGGCTTGCCAGGATTTATCTTTCCCGCATAGTCTGTCTGCACGGTATCCCGAAGACTATAATTTCCGACAGAGGCACTCAGTTCGTCTCAAGATTTTGGGAGCAATTACAACAGGCTCTGGGAACCCAACTAGCCTTCAGTACCGCGTACCATCCACAGACTGATGGACAAACAGAACGCGTAAACCAGGTTTTAGAAGACATGCTGAGAGCATGTGTCCTCACCTATGGAACCAGTTGGGAGGACAGCCTGCCATATGCCGAGTTCGCATACAACAACAGTTACCAGACCAGCCTGCAAATGGCTCCTTTCGAAGCCCTATACGGAAGGAGATGTTGTACCTCGTTAAATTGGTCAGAGACCGGAGACAGCCGCATCTTCGGACCAGATATGCTCAGAGAAGTCGAGGAAAAAGTCAAGCTAATCAGGGACCGACTTAAGACCGCTCAAAGTCGACTGAAAAGTTATTATGACCAGAAACATCGTAGGGTCAGCTTCGAACCCGGTGAATTCGTATACTTGAGAGTATCCCCGATGAGAGGATTGCAACGGTTTAAGATTAAAGGAAAATTAGCACCAAGATTCATTGGACCATTATGCATAGTGGCACGAAGAGGCACTGTAGCCTACCAGCTAGACTTACCCGAAGACTTGTCCGACATTCACGACGTGTTCCACGTCTCTCAGTTAAGGAAGTGCGTAAGCAACCCAGAGAAACATGTAGCTCATGAGAACATTGACGTACAGCCAGACCTCACTTATCGAGAACGTCCCATAAGAATATTAGAGGAGTCTGAAAGGAGGACCCGGCAGAAAACCATCAAGTTTTTCAAAGTCCAGTGGAGCAATCACACCGACAGTGAAGCAACTTGGGAAAGCGAGGATTTTCTTCGGACAGAGCATCCACACTTATTTAAGGATCAGCTGAAATCTCGGGGACGAGATTTTTCCTAAGGGGGTAGGTGTTGTGACACTCCAAAAATTTTATTTGGTTTTTATCAAAAAGCTTTGTGGTTTTGAGGAGAGACTTTTGTTCTTTTAATTTTTTTTTCTTCTTTCTCAGAAAAACCTTCTTCTTAAAAACCTCTTTTTGCCTTGGCAGGGATTTCATTTCTTTCAACTTTGGTGGTTGATCTTTTGCAAACCTCTTCTCTGTTGGTTCTCTCTCAAAATTATTTTGGAGTTTAATCTTTTTCTTTTAAAAAGAAACCCCATGAAAATTTGGGATTTTCATATCTTTGAAGCCACCCTTGGCTTTGTATTTTTGCCCATGATATAAAACCCCTCCAAAACCTCCCCTCCCCTTGTGATCAACCTAAATTATATGTCCCAACTAATCCAAACTGGTTTTGGATTTTTATTCTAATTATTTTTCCCCAAATTCAATTCTGAAAATTACTTGGAGCCTGAGAGATTTTCAAAGCAAGTGCCCTATTGCATTTGAGTTTTGACCTCAAACCAATTCTCCTAGATTGTCCTTAGCATCCATAACCCAGAACCATCTTGATCCACTCCTCCACTTTTCAAAATTTTCAAAATTTAGTCTCTGCAAGTTTGGACCAGATTTGCCAAATTTGGTGAAATTCATATCTACACTCCTCCAAAAATTCCACCAAAAATCATACAGCCTACTTGAGCAAGGAGAAGCCACTCCACCAAAAATCAGCTCAAGGAAAAATCACCAGAGGCCATTTTCATTTGGTCGAATACCTTGTGGGCACTGTTACTGTTCAATGTTCAGAAATTCAGTTTCAGTGTCATCTTCAGTTTCGACAGTTTCAGTCACGCGGCCACAGTGCACTTGGCACGTTGCTTGCGGCCTCGCTTGCTTGTCCGAAGCTTCACACGCGCACTTGGCGTGACCCTGGCGTCGGTGGCGCCCTGGCCCGCCTGCGCCGGCGTGTCTTGCGGCGGCCGGCTCCCCGTAACAGCCGACAGGGAGGAGAACGGCGGCGCAACGCCGTTCGGCACCGCCCAAATCTTCTGTTGGCTCCGCGTGGCCTTCTCCGTGCCAGCGCACGCATGCGGCACCGTCGCCGTGGCGCAGCACGCACGGAGCGCGCTCTCTGCCGCCGACGGGCCCGCGCCACCCCGTTCCGTCGAGCTCAACCCAAACGCCCAAACCCCGGCCAGCTTAGCACAAAAATGGACCCTTTGAACCTCCGTGATGACGCTCGACTCCCTAACCACCCCGACCGAGCACTGCGCCACCGTAATCGCTCGCCGGAAATCTCCGTTCACGGCAACCGCCTCGGACCGCCTATATAAAGGGGTCCCGAGCTCACTCTCGTGCACGCAGCACCCCCACTACTCACCAACACCCCGCCAGGCCACTGGGAGGACCTCGAGGAGGTCTCCTTCCCCGGCTCCGGCCACCCCGATCCGCCTCGGCCTCCAGCTCGATTCACTTCGGTGAGGCCACCTCCGGTGCCCAAACCTCGTCCGTAGCCCTCTCTTGCACCCAGTAGTCTAACCCCCACCTCAATTTGATCTTTGCAGCCCTCTCCGACGAGCTCCATCCACGCCCGAACCACCATCCGCCGGAGTTGATACCGCCGTCGACGTGGTGCTCACCGGTGACCAACACCACCTCCCACCGCTGCGGAAGGACACGGTGAGCACATTGGTAACCTCTGATCCCCATGCCTCACCGTGGATCGCCGCCGGCGACCTCAGCAGCTCTCGGGCGCCGACGAGCCTCGTCCCTCCCATTTGAATATTTAAACATGACAAGTGGGACCCGCTGTCAGCCTCTCTGTCCTTTCTAAACGAAGCGTTATCTGAAAACGCCTTCTGCCAAATACGTTTTCTCTTCGGGCTGGCGTAATCGCTACCGAAGCGTTTTCTGCTTTTATAAACTAGCCCCTGGAAATCTTCTGTTTCATTACAGATAAGTCCCTGGACAAAAACCCTTATAACTTTTAATCAGAAAAGTATTTTTGATTGATTCTTTTTCTATTCTCTTTAAAATTTTGTCTAGTTTTTTATCAGATTTATTTGAAAAATAATAGGTTTACCTTCTGTGCTCTCCTTGGTATTTACGTTAGCGCATGTATTTTCTTTAAACCGTAGATACCGAAGGAGGTGACGGAGCCGCGAACTTCACCGAGCTAGGCTCCGACTACTCTGAACCAGGCAAGCATGTTTGAACTTTTGATATGATGAGTGTCTCAGCATGTTTTGCATTTAGTTAGTTTCATGTCATGTTGGTAAGCATACCAATGAACGTTATTTTATGTGATAACAAGGTGAGTGAGTTCAATGATCCATACGTGGATGAATGTGAATATGAATGGCCATGTGTTGGTATGAGGATGGGTACGATGGCAGTGTTGTAGCATGCCAGTCTTACGCCAGACTATGTGACTTCAGTGTCAAACCATTTCGGTCCAGTACCTATCATTTCCTTCCTTGTACTACCACATGTTTTCCGCAAGGAATATGGTTTAGTAAGTTGCAAACCACTTTCGTGGTACACACCAAAGAGGAGAGGCCGTGATGATGGTTCCATGGCCCTGGATTAAAGCCATTCATCCGGTCAGGGGGCACGGGTGTTTCCGGTTGGGACCGAGAGGGGGGCACCCCTTAGAGCGCGCGTATATAAATTTGATCCCATGCTATTCGAGATTGTGATCTCCCCGTCTCAAAAGTTTTTCTTGGACGATGACTAGGGTGATTCCTAGCATCGAGAGGTAGGATGGGTGTGTACCGGTTAGTTGTGTTTTCTCCCGAAATACCATAAACGGAACTAGTCCTTCAGGACTACGGAAATCCGTTGACTGTGGGAAAAAATTTGTACAAACTCTGCAGAGTCATATATTCCTCCAAATCATCTCTTCCATGTCAAGTTCGTTCCATCTGATCCTAATCAATTGTCAGCTTTGATGACAGAGACTCCGGTGAATCGCATGAGTGCTAAGTCCGATTGAATGATTATCCCTGTGGATGGACTAGCCCGTTTATTCTCATGGTGTGAATGTTTATTATGAGTATTGTTTACTGGTGAATTTAAAAGCCCTTTATGTGATGTCGCTCAGACGTCCGACTGTGGCATTTCTCTTAAAGCCCTTTCTGCGATGTCGCTCAGACGTCCGACTGTGGCATTTCTTTTAAAGCCCTTTTTGTGATGTCGCTCAGACGTCCGACTGTGGCAATTCTTTTAAAAAGCCCTTTATGTGATGTCGCTCAGACGTCCGACTGTGGCATTTCTTTTAAAGCCCTTTTTGTGATGTCGCTCAGACGTCCGACTGTGGAAATTCTTTTAAAAGCCCTTTATGTGATGTCGCTCAGACGTCCGACTGTGGCATTTCTTTTAAAGCCCTTTCTGCGATGTCGCTCAGACGTCCGACTGTGGCATTTCTTTTAAAGCCCTTTTCGCGATGTCGCTCAGATGTCCGACTGTGGCATTTCTTTTAAAGCCCTTTATGTGGTGTCTCTAAGATGCCCGACTGTGGCATCATTTCCTTATTTGCATTTGTTCACCTTTCGAGGCGTCGCTTCAGACACTCGATCGGTCCTTATTTATGTCTGTGGAATTTCAGGCGGACTACCGCCGTTTTCCCTTTTTACTTACCCGTTATACCAATTTTATTTATTGTGCATTAAGGAATTAATCATGTCGCATCCATGCATGCATTTATTATATCTTACGTCCGAACTGTCTTGCGAGTACTTTCAAAGTACTCACTGGATTGTTGATTTGGCCAGATGCTGACGAAGGCGATCTCATGGATGAAGAGTTCGATAGCGAGTCCGACACTTAGAGGAGTCCCAGTCAGTCTCGTGCGACCCTGGATTTGGCCACTATTTTATAACCGCTTCCGCTACCAAATAAATTTATCGAGCCTCACCTCGACGTTCGATGAAATGATATCATTAGAGTCTTGTATTTCCCTTCCCGCTGTGTTTTTCCACCACCAACCTATCCATGAGTCAGTAGTATGTCTCCACACCACTGTGTCCTGTCCGCCATTATGTATGATTATTGGCGTGCTTGTAATAATTTGGTTGAGCGACCGCAGTTCAACCCTGTAATATATTTTATGCTACTGGCTTATTGTATCAAGAAATTGTCTACCAGTGAGGAGGATTTCTCTCATACTGGACTCAAAAGACTGGTTTATCAATAAATATTTTTATTGGAAAACCGGTCGTGACATACTATAGTTCATCACGAAGTTCTACTAACTTGGTGATGGTGACTAGAGAATTCTGTCAATCACTATCTTATCTGGAAGATTAACTCCCACTTGATTCAAGCGATTGTAGTACCCAGACAATCTGAGCACATGCTCACTAGTTGAGCGATTCTCCTCCATCTTTTGGCTATAGAACTTGTTGGAGACTTCATATCTCTCAACTCGGGTATTTGCTTGAAATATTAAGTTCAACTCTTGGAACATCTCATATGCTCCATGACGTTCAAAACGTCTTTGAAGTCCCGATTTTAAGCCATTAAGCATGGTGCACTAAACTATCAAGTAGTCATCATATTGAGCTAGCCAAACGTTCATAATGTCTGCATCTGCTCCTGCAATAGGTCCGTCACCTAGCGGTGCATCAAGGACATAATTCTTCTGTGCAGCAATGAGGATAAACCTCAGATCACGGATCCAATCCGCATCATTGCTACTAACATCTTTCAACACAATTTTCTCTAGGAACATATCAAAATAAACACAGGGAAGCAACAACGCGAGCTATTGATCTACAACATAATTTGCAAAATACTACCAGGACTAAGTTCATGATAAATTTAAGTTCAATTAATCATATTACTTAAGAACTCCCACTTAGACAGCCATCCCTCTAATCCTCTAAGTGATCACGTGATCCAAATCAACTAAACCATGTCCGATCATCACGTGAGATGGAGTAGTTTCATTGGTGAACATCACTATGTTGATCATATCTACTATATGATTCACGCTCGACCTTTCGGTCTCCGTGTTCCGAGGCCATATCTGTATATGCTTGGCTCGTCAAGTATAACCTGAGTATTCCGCGTGTGCAACTGTTTTGCACCCGTTGTATTTGAACGTAGAGCCTATCACACCCGATCATCACGTGGTGTCTCAGCACGAAGAACTTTTGCAACGGTGCATACTCAGGGAGAACACTTCTTGATAATTAGTGAGAGATCATCTTAAAATGCTACCGTCAATCAAAGCAAGATAAGATGCATAAAAGATAAACATCACATGCAATCAATATAAGTGATATGATATGGCCATCATCATCTTGTGCTTGTGATCTCCATCTTCGAAGCACCATCGTGATCACCATCGTCACCGGCGCGACACCTTGATCTCCATCGTAGCATCGTTGTCTTATTGCCAATCTTATGCTTCCACGACTATCGCTACCGCTTAGTGATAAAGTAAAGCATTACAGCGCGATTGCATTGCATACAATAAAGCGACAACCATATGGCTCCTGCCAGTTGCCGATAACTCGGTTACAAAACATGATCATCTCATACAATAAAATTTAGCATCATGTCTTGACCATATCACATCATAACATGCCCTGCAAAAACAAGTTAGACGTCCTCTACTTTGTTGTTGCAAGTTTTACGTGGCTACTACGGGCTTAAGCAAGAACCAATCTTACCTACGCATCAAAACCACAACGATAGTTTGTCAAGTTGGTGCTGTTTTAACCTTTGCAAGGACCGGGCGTAGCCACACTCGGTTCAACTAAAGATGGAGAAACTGTCACCCGCAAGCCACCTATGTGCAAAGCACGTCGGGAGAACCGGTCTCGCGTAAGCGTACGCGTAATGTCGGTCCGGGCCGCTTCGTCCAACAATACCGCCGAACCAAAGTATGACATGCTGGTAAGCAGTATGACTTATATCGCCCACAACTCACTTGTGTTCTACTCGTGCATATAACATCAACATATAAAACCTAGGCTCGGATGCCACTGTTGGGGAACGTAGTAATTTCAAAAAAAATCCTACGCACACGCAAGATCATGGTGATGCATAGCAACGAGAGGGGGAGAGTGTGATCTACGTACCCTTGTAGATCGATAATGGAAGTGTTAACTTAGTTGATGTAGTCGTAGGTCTCCACGGCCCGACCGATCAAGCACCGAAACTACAGCACCTCCGAGTTCTAGCACACGTTCAGCTCGATGACGATCCCCGGACTCCGATCCAGCAAAGTGTCGGGGAAGAGTTTCGTCAGCACGATGGCGTGGTGACGATCTTGATGTTCTACTGTCGCAGGGCTTTGCCTAAGCACGGCTATAATATTATCGAGGACTATGGTGGAAGGGGGCACCGCACACGGCTAAGAATATGATCACGTGGATCAACTTGTGTCTAGAGGTGCCCCCTTGCCCCCGTATATAAAGGAGCAAGGGAGGAGGAGGCCGGCCCTAGGAGGGGGCGCGCCAAGTGTGGAGTCCTACTAGGACTCCCTAGTCCTAGTAGGATTCCACCTCCCATATGGAATAGGAAAAGAGGAAGGGAAAAGGAGAAGGAAGGAAGGGGGCGCCCCCCTTCCCTAGTCCAATTCTGACCAGACCAAGGGGAGGGGTGCGGCCACCCTTGAGGCCCTTTTTCTTCTTTCCCGTATGGCCCAATAAGGCCCAATACGTATTCCCGTAACTCTCCGGTACTCCAAAAAATACCCGAATCACTCGGAACCTTTCTGATGTCCGAATATAGTCGTCCAATATATCGATCTTTACGTCTTGACCATTTCGAGACTCCTCGTCATGTCCCCGATCTCATCCGGGACTCCGAACTCCTTCAGTACATCAAAACTCATAAAGTCATAATATAACTGTCATTGAAACCTTAAGCGTGCGGACCCTACGGGTTCGAGAACAATGTAGACATGACCGAGACACGTCTCCAGTCAATAACCAATAGTGGAACCTAGATGCTCATATTGGCTCCCACATATTCTACGAAGATCTTTATCGGTCAGACCACATAACAACGTACGTTGTTCCCTTTGTCATCGGTATGTTACTTGCCCGAGATTCGATCGTCGGTATCTTAATACCTAGTTCAATCTCATTACCGGAAAGTCTATTTACTCGTTCTGTAATACATCATCTCACAACTAACTCATTAATTGCAATGCTTGCAAGGCTTATGTGATGTGCATTACCGAGAGGGCCCAGAGATACCTCTCCGACAATCGGAGTGACAAATCCTAATCTCGAAATACGCCAACCCAACATGTACCTTTGGAGACACCTGTAGAGGTCCTTTATAATCACCCAGTTACGTTGTGACGTTTGGTAGCACACAAAGTGTTCCTCCAGCAAACGGGAGTTGCATAATCTCATAGTCATAGGAACATGTATAAGTCATGAAGAAAGCAATAGCAACATACTAAAAGATCGGGTGCTAAGCTAATGGAATGGGTCATGTCAATCACATCATTCTCCTAATGATGTGATCCCTTTAATCAAATAACAACTCTTTTGTTTATGGTTAGGAAACATAACCATCTTCGATTAACGAGCTAGTCAAGTAGAGGCATACTAGTGACACTTTGTTTGTCTATGTATTCACACAAGTATTATGTTTCCAGTTAATACAATTCTAGCATGAATAATAAACATTTATCATGATATAAGGAAATAAATAATAACTTTATTATTGCCTCTAGGGCATATTTCCTTCACAGAATCCATTGGCTGTTGGGAAGATTTGGAAGCCGCATTCCTCGACAACTTCCAAGGCACTTATGTGCGACCACCAGATGCCGATGACTTGAGCCACATAATTCAGCAGCCAGAGGAATCGGCCAGGAAATTATGGACATGGTTCCTGACAAAGGAAAATCAAATCGTCGACTGTCCAGATGCAGAGGCCCTAACAGCTTTTAAGCACAACATCCGCGACGAGTGGCTCGCCGGGCACCTTGGCCAGGAAAAGCCGAAATCCATGGCAGCCCTCACGACACTCATGACCCGCTTATGCGCGGGAGAAGACAGCTAGCTGGCTCGCAGCAATAACATATCAAAGAACCACGGTACTTCAAATACCAAGGATAGCAATGGCAGGTCATGTCGTAACAAACATAAGCGCCACGTCAATAGCGGCAATACCGAGGATACGACAGTCAATGCCGGATTCAGAGGCTCTAAACCCGGTCAGCGGAAAAAGCCATTCAAAAGAAGCACTCCGGGCCCGTCCATTTTGGACCGTATACTCGATCGCTCGTGCAAAATACACGGCACCCCCGACAAGCCAGCCAATCACACCAACAGGGAATGTTGGGTGTTCAAGCAGGCCGGCAAGTTAAACGCCGAAAACAAAGATAAGGGGCTACATAGCGATGACGAGGAGGAGCCCCGGCAGCCAAACACCGAAGGGCAGAAGAGGTTCCCCCCACAAGTGCGGATGGTGAACATGATATACGCAACCCACATCCCCAAGAGGGAACGGAAGCGTGCGTTAAGGGATGTATATGTGTTGGAGCCAGTCGCCTCAAAGTTCAACCCATGGTCCTCCTGTCCGATCACCTTCGATCGCAGGGACCATCCCACTAGTATCCGTCATGGCGGATTCGCCGCACTGGTTCTATACCTAATCATCGATGGATCTCACCTCACTCGAGTCCTTATGGACGGCGGCAGCAGTCTGAACCTGCTTTATCAGGACACAGTGCGCGAAAATGGGTATAGACCCCTCAAGGATCATTTTGCTTATCGCACTACTTGTATCATTCTGCTTCGACGCACCTTTTTAAATAAACAATGCATAGCACTAGACTATTACCGCATTCTCTATTCTTTCTTTCTTTATATATATATGTATATATATATATGTTCATTCATGACATTCAGCACCGGTACACTCTGGTACGGCCAATACGCCATGGGCTTAAGCATACCCCATAATACGGCATGAGAAGTCCGAACACTTTCGATAGTGCGGCACCCCGAACTTATAGCATTATATGCATCAGCTCCGAATCATGTCTTGGGTCAATAGTTGGGTTTGCCCGGCTCCCATGTTTCGGTACCTTACGTTCTGCTATATCGTCTAAGGTAGCACTACGAGAACTACTGTGATTGTGCCTCGGTTCATCTGGGCAAGCACCTTAGTAGAGAAATCTAAAACTGACTGTCATGATAAGGCGAGAGCTAGTTGCTGTTCGAGAGGTCTCGAGTCACTAAAGACTTATGCCGCTTAGAGCGAGGAGTCGGCTTTGTCCGGCTTAAGGCGTGTATAGCGCCCCGGATTCGGCCTTCCGAATACTAGGGGCTTCGCCAAAATTTAAAATTGTAGACTTCTATGGCCAAGTGAGAGTGATAAAGCATTATAGTCCGATTGCCTTGTTCGTTGCGCTAAGCACCTCCCTCGAAGGACCCAACAATGGGAACAAAAGTGCTCAGATTCATCCCGAACACCCCAGAACTCGTGGCATGGGGGCAGAAGCCGACGACTAGCCATCTCTCAGATTTAATAAACAGCCGCACAGAAGGTAATATTTTAAATTAAAACAAGCGTTGCATAGCGCATATGAACAAGTTTTCATAATACAGGATCACACGAGCAAGTTCATTCAAAAATTACATCCTTCGCACCCTCGTCCGCTACAAGACGGGCACCCTTCAGTACACCCTCATAATATATTTCGGGGTGGCGTTGCTCCTTGCCCTATGGCGGACCCTCCTTCACCAGCTTCTCTTCGTCCATCTTGGCCCAGTGCACCTTCGCTCGGGCAAAAGCCCGGCGTGCACCTTCGATGCAGACAGATCGCTTAATGACTTCCAGCCGTGGGCAGGCATCCACAAGCCGCCTCACCAGGCCGAAGTAGCTGTTAGGAAGGGAGTCACCAGGCCATATCCGGACTATAAGGCCCCTCATGGCCTGTTCGTCCGCCTTGTGCAGCTCGACCAGTTGCTTCAGCTGGTCGCTCACAGGCATCGGGTGTTCGGTCCCAGTATACTAAGACCAGAACAACTTCTCCGTCGAGCTTCCCTCCTCGGCCTAGTAATACTCCACGGTATCCGACACGCTGCGGGGCAAATCTGCGAATGCTCCTGGAGAGCTCCGGACTCGGGTAAGTAATAAGTAATTTACTTTCACACGCTTGCTTTGCATATTGAAGGCCTTACCCGCTGCTATCTTCCTCATCGCCTCAATTCCTGGAGGGACTTTTGGGCTTCAGCCTTGGCATGCTTTGTGCTCTCGAGGGCCGCGGCAAGCTCGGACTCTCGCGTCTTCGAGTCAAGCTCCAAAGCCTCGTGCTTCTTCACGAGAGCCTGGAGCTCTTGCTGCACCTCGCCCACCCGTGCCTCTTGTTTTCCCCGCACGGTGCGCTCCTTGGCCGCTTTGTTTTCGGCCTCCGACAGCGCTTGCTTCAGGGTCGCCACTTCGGTCGTGGCCCCTGGCACATCCATGATGATCCTATCATTTTGCAACCGCATCCTTTATATATATATATATATATATATATATATATATATATATATATATATATATATATATATAAAGGCATTACTTACCTTTGTTCTACTCAAGACGCCTCGAGGTTCTGCCTCACTGCAGCGACCTCCACAGTCAGTGCGGTAGAGGTCAGCAGCGAAGCCTGCATACACATACAGACATACTTATATTAGACTCCTGCAAATATTATTTGATCCTCTATTCGGCTTTTCTTTGTGAACACCAAACAGAGTATCAGGGGCCACTGTCTATGCGGTAATATTTTCCTATATTTTAAATACTTACCTCAAAGCCTGTTAGAAGGCTGGGACAGGCTTCAGTCAGTCCGCTCTTGGCAGACTAAATCTTCTTGATCACCGCACTCATAATAGTGCGGTGCTCTTCGTCGATGGAAGCGTCGCGAAGCTCTCTCAACAGGTTGTCCGGTGTCTCTCGTTGGACAGAGGTCACCGGCACAGGCGGCTTGCCCCTCTTGGAAGGGGGCCGCCTACCGGAGTCCGGAACCACTGGAGGTTCCGGCGCGGCGTTCGGCTGGGGGCCGAACTTGGAGCCCTTGGGAGTCTTGATCCCTTCGCGCGTGGAGTCCGGAAGGTCGCCTTGAGGCGTCTCCGGGACTTTCTCCCCCTGGCTCGGTGCCCCTTGAGACAGTACCTCGACATCGTCCGTAGGGCGAGGAGAGGAGGCGGTTGGAAGTGTATAACTATCCATATCCGACGAGTCCAAGGAACCGTCCGACGAGGATACGTCGATACGGGCTCGGGGCGGACTGCATGATCATATTCGACGTTAGGAAAAGCAGTGCAATAAAAGTATGCTATGAGTTACTCTGGTATCCGAATACTTACGACTTCGCCAGGGGCTTGGCTCTGAGTAACCACTCATCTTCACCGTCGGCGGCGGTGGTGGAACTGTCCGGAAGGAGAGTCCTTCCCTTCTTGGCCCCTTCGGCCTCCCCGGTTGGGGCCGCCTTCCTTTTCTTGTCTCCCCCAGCTGGAGGAGGAGAGTCTGCATCTTCCTCCTCCTCGTTTTCATGGGAGGAGTGCGTCTTGGAGTTATCGGACGATGAGTCCGATACCACCTGGCGCCAGGAACTCTTCGGGTTCCCTTTGCATTCTTCTTGGTCTTCTCCGGCACCTCATAAGGAGCCGGAGTCCGCATCTCCGTCAGGAGAGCATCTGCAGGGTCTTCCGGCAGAGGGGCCGGACAGTTAATCTGCTCTGATGCCTCCGCCCAGTCCTGTCAAAGGCATGGGAGCTCAGACCCTGCACACAGTTAAGCTATGGGAAATAAATACCCTACCAGATGTACAGAACTTACTGGATTCGTTGGGCGCTTCGTGCTTAGCCCTGGTCCTCGTTAAGAGAAGGAGGGACCTCATCGCCCTTGAACAGCACCTTCCAGACGTCCTTATGCGGCATGTCGAAGAGCTCGTGTAGAGTCTGGTGCTGGGCCGGGTAGAACTCCCATAAGTTGAAAGCCCGTTGTTGACATGGGAGGATCCGGCGGAAGAGCATGACCTGGACTATGTTGACAAGCTTAAGTTTCTTGCTTATCATGTTCCGGATACACTTCTGGAGTCTGTCCAGCTCCACCGATGAACCCCAGGACAGGCCCTTCTCCTTCTAGGAAGTAAGACGCGTGGGGATTCCGGATCGAAACTCAGGGGCTGCCACCCAGTTGGTGTCGCGTGGCTCAGTGATGTAGAACCACCCGGATTCCCCCCCCCCCCTTTATGGTCTCCACGAAGGAGCCCTCAAGCCACGTAATGTTGGGCATTTTGCCCACCATGGCTCCGCCGCATTCCGCTTGTTGGCCGCCTACTACCTTCGGCTTGATATTGAAGGTCTTCAGCCACAGGCCGAAGTGGGGCCGGATGCGGAGGAATGCCTCGCACATGACGATGAACGCCGAGATGTTGAGGATGAAATTCGGGGCCAGATCATGGAAGTCCAGCCCGTAATAGAACATAAGGCCGCGGACGAATGGATAGAGGGGAAACCCCAGTCCGCGGACGAAGTGGGGGAGAAAAACCACCCTTTCATGAGGTTCTGGGGTAGGGACAATCTGCCCCGCGGCTGGCAGCCGGTGCGCGATATTCGCGGCTAAGTATCCGATCCCACATAGTTTTTGATGTGTCCCTCCGTGACGGAGAAGACCATCCACTTGCCTCCCACTCCGGACATGTTTGGAGAGAGTTGAGGAGAAGGATGTGGACTCGGGCGCTGGAGCTCGAGTGCGCGAGAATGGATGAGCAAGGAGGAAGAAGGTGTGGGTAGAAAAAGGTGAAACCTTATCCCCTTATAAGGGCGGACTAAACTATGCGCCCCCACCAGCTTGGTAAAACTCGCTTGTCCCCCAAGCACCGTAATTGATGGCGCGGTTGGGTTACCCACATCCGTATTGATGGGAATCCCGTAATAAGGGGGCACGATCTCTGCTTCGACAAGACGTGCTAAGGAAACCACCTCGCGAAACACGTTGAGATAGGTTATGAAAAATGATTCAAATAAAGACCTGGCTGTAGTGTGATGTCACACTACAGGGTACGCCAGCAGATTAGATTTGCGTAAATATTATTCTCTCTACGGTGGTATGTGGAACTTATTTTGCAGGGTCGGACACTATCCTTGTATTCAAACTCTTCTGTGGTGTATTCGGAGGAGGAACCCGCCTTGCAATGTCGAAGACAACACCGCGCGCCGGACTCATCGTCATTGAAGCCTGGTCAGGGCTACTGAGGGAGTCATGGATTAGGGGGTCTCCGGACAGCCGGACTATATCCTTTGGTCGGACAGTTGGACTATGAAGATACGAGATTGAAGACTTCATCACATGTCCGGATGGGACTCTACTTGGCATGGAAGGCAAGCTAGGCAATACGGATATGGATATCTCCTCCTTTGTAACCGACCTTGTGTAACCCTAGCCTCCTCCGGTGTCTATATAAACCGGAGGGTTTAGTCCGTAGGACAATAGACAATCATACCATAGGCTAGCTTCTAGGGTTTAGCCTCTCCGATCTCGTGGTAGATCAACTCTTGTACTACTCATATTATCAAGAATAATCAAGCAGGACGTAGGGTTTTACCTCCATCAAGAGGGCCCGAACCTGGGTAAAACATCGTGTCCCCTGCCTCCTGTTACCATCCGCCTTAGACGCACAGTTCGGGACCCCCTACCCGAGATCCGCCGGTTTTGACACCGACACTCTCTCTCTCTCTCTCTCTCTCTCTCTCTCTCTCTCTCTCTCTCTTGATTCTAAATACAAAGATCACATGAGCTGCCCTACATGATTGTGATCCATCTGACGTAATTTGGTGGTATGTGTGATGTTATATGACGAGTTGTCACCTTTATGATGAGATTTATTCATGAATTCTCTTGAGATATATTTCGTTCTTTTGCTCCATAATTATTATTTATATATGCTCTTCAATCTATTATATCTTTTTTGGCCAATTTTGGGGTTTGACCATCAGAGGAGTTGTGTATGATAGTTGGGTTAACCGTATAAGTGAGCCAACATAGTGGCAGAAAGTGGAAAAGGCTTGTATCTATTTTGTTGCCGCTAGGGATAAAAAGTTGGTTGTGTACTTTTACTTCGACCGTGGCGTGAAGACAATATACCATCTCATTCATGTCATCATAATAATTGCAATACTCTATTTTTTAACTTTATACTTTCATATGCGTGTTGAATAGCGGTCTTGGCTGGAGTATTAAATACACATGTAATAATACTCCCTCCATTCCTAAATATAAGTCTTTGTACATATTTCAATATAGACTGCATACGAAGAAAAATGAGTGAATCTACACTCTAGACTATGTCTACATACATCTGTATGTAGTCCATATTGAAATCTCTAGGAAAATTTATATTTAGAAACAGAGGGAGCATTATAGATGCATGCACATATGTTAACTATGCCATGAATAGGCATAGTCAAAAATATTGCAATTTAAGCATTGCCCAACTATGATTTGTTACCACACCATGTTTTCTTTTGGAGACATACCTCTAGTGAACCTATGGACCCCGTGTTGGGAACGTAGCATGCAATTTAAAAAAATTCCTACGATCACGCAAGATCTATCTAGGAGATGCATATCAACGAGAAGGGGAGAGTGTGTCCACGTACCCTCATAGACCGAAAGCGTAAGCTTTAGGTCAACGCGGTTGATGTAGTCCAACGTCTTCATGATCCAACCGATCCAAGTACCGAACATATGGCACCTCCGTGTTCAGCACACGTTCAGCTCGATGACGTCCCTCGAACTCTTGATCCAATAGAGGGTTGAGGTAGAGTTCCGTTAGCACGACGGCGTGGTGACGGTGATGCTGATGTGATCCGCGCAGGGCTTCGCCTAAGCACTACGACAATATGACTGGAGGAGTAAACTATGGAGGGGGGCACCGCACACGGCTAAGAGATTTCTTGGTGTGCCTTTGAGGTGCCCCCCGCCCACGTATATAAAGGAGGGGGGGAGGTGGTCGGCCAGGGGTGGCGCGCCATGAGGGGGGGTCCTACTAGGACTCCGTTCCTAGTAGGATTCGCCCCCCCCCCATTCCTTCCAACGGATAGGGGGAAAGGTGAAAAGAGGGATAAGGAGAAGGAAAGGGGGGGCACGCCCCCTCCCATTGTCCAATTCGCATTGGGAAAGGGGTGCGCGCGCCACCTCCCGTGGCATGCCTCCTCTCCTCCACTATGGCCCATTATGCCCATTAACATTCCCGGGGGGTCCGGCAACTTCCCGGTACTCCGAAAAATCCCCAAACCTCTTCAGAACCATTCCGGTGTCCGTATATAACCTTAAAATATATGTATCTTTAACTCTCGGCCATTTTGAGACTCCTCGTCATGTCCGTGATCTCATCCGGGACTCCGAACAAACTTCAGTCACCAAAATACATAACTCATAATACAAATCAACATCGAACATTAAGCGTGCGGACCCAGGGTTCGAGAACTATGTAGACATGACCGAGACACATCTCCGGTCAATAACCAATAGCGGAACCTGGATGCTCATATTGGTTCCTACATATTCTACGAAGATCTTTATTGGTCAAACCGCATAACAACATATGTCATCCCCTTTGTCATCGGTATGTTATTTGCCAGAGATTCGATCGTCGGTATCCTCATACCTAGTTCAATCTCGTTACCGGCAAGTCTCTTTTACTCGTTCCATAATGCATCGTCCTGCAACTAACTCATTAGTCACATTGCTTGCAAGGCTTATAGTGATGTGCATTAACGAGAGGGCCCAGAGGTACCTCTCCTATACACGGAGTGACAAATCCTAATCTAGATCTATGCCAACTCAACAAACACCTTCGGAGACACCTGTAGAGCATCTTTATAATCACCCAGTTATGTTGTGATGTTTGATAGCACACAAGGTGTTCCTCGAGTATTCGGGAGTTGCATAATCTGATAGTCAGAGGAATATGTATAAGTCATGAAGAAAGAAATAGCAATAAAACTAAACGATCATTATGCTAAGCTAATGGATGGGTCTTGTCCATCACATCATTCTCTGATGATGTGATCCTGTTCCTCAAATGACAACACATATCTATGGTCATGAAACTTAACCATCTTTGATTAACGAGCTAGTCAAGTAGAGGCATACTAGGGATACTCTGTTTGTCTATGTATTCACACATGTACTAAGTTTCCGCTTAATACAATTCTAGCATGAATAATAAACATTTATCATGATATAAGGAAATATAAATAACAACTTTATTATTATCTCTAGGGCATATTTCCTTTAGTCTCCCACTTGCACTAGAGTCAATAATCTAGATTACATTGTAATGATTCTAACACCCATGGAGTCTTGGTGCTGATCATGTTTTGCTCGTGAGAGAGGACTGGTAAACGGTTCTGCAACATTCAGATCCTTATGTATCTTGCAAATATCTACGCTACTTTGCTACATCACCATTTCCTCTTCAAGGGAAAACCAACGCATTGCTCAAGAGGTAGCACAAGGCAATTGCTCCAGTATTGTCACAAAAGATTTTCATTGGACCCGATGCAATAGGTATTACACCTAGACCGAATATGAACTCCTACATCCAGAATCCTTCATTTGCATCTTCCGAAGCAGCTATGTACCCCGCTTCACACGTAGATCCCACCACGACGCTCTTCTTGGAACTGCACCAACTTACAGCTCCACCATTCAATATAAATACGTATCCGGTTTGTGACTTAGAGTCATCTGGACCAGTGCCAAAGCTTGCATTGACATAACCATTTATGACAAGCTCTTTGTCACCTCCATAAATGAGAAACATATCCTTAGTCCTTTTCAGGTATTTCAGGATGTTCTTAACCGCTGTCTAGTGATCCACTCTTGGATTACTTTGGTACCTCCTTGCTAAACTTATAGCAAGGCACACATCAGGTCTAGTACACAGCATTGCATACATGATAGAATCTATAGCTGAGGCATAGGGACTGACTTTCATTTTCTCTCTATCTTCTGCAGTGGTTGGGCATTGAGTCTGACTCAACATCACACCTTGTAACACAGGCAAGACCCCTTTCTTTGACTGATCCATTTTGAAGTTCTTCAAAACTTTATCAAGGTGTGTGCTTTGTGAAAGTCCAATTAAGCGTCTTGATCTATCTCTATAGATCTTGATGCCCAATGTGTAAGCAGCTTCACCGAGGTCTTTCATTGAAAAATTCTTATTCAAGTATCCTTTTATGCTATCTAGAAATTTTGTATTATTTCCAATCAACAATATGTCATCCACATATAATATTAGAAATGCTATAGAGCTCCCACTCACTTTCTTACAAATACAGACTTCTCCAAAATTCTGTATAAAACCATAAGCTTTGATCACACTATAAAAGTGTATATTCCAACTCCGAGAGGCTTGCACCAGTCCATAAATGGATCGCTGGAGCTTGCACACTTTGTTAGCACCTTTAGGATCGACAAAACCTTCTGGTTGCATCATATACAACTCTTCTTTAAGATATCCATTAAGGAATGCAGTTTTGACATCCATTTGCCAAATTTCATAATCATAAAATGTGGCAATTGCTAACATGATTCGGATAGACTTAAGCATCGCGATGGGTGAGAAGGCCTCATCGTAGTCAACCCCTTGAACTTGTCAAAAACCTTTCAGAACAAGTCGAGCTTTGTAGAGAGTAACATTACCGTCAGCGTCAATCTTCTTCTTGAAGATCCATTTATTTTCTATGGCTTGCCGATCATTGGGCAAGTCAACCAAAGTCCACACTTTGTTCTCATACATGGATCCCATCTCAGATTTCATGGCCTCAAGCCATTTTGCGAAATCTGGGATCATCACCGCTTCCTCATAGTTTGTAGGTTTGTGATGGTCTAGTAACATGACTTCTAGAACAGGATTACCATACCACTCTGGTGCAGATCGTACTCTGGTTGACCTACGAGGTTCGGTAGTAACTTGATCTGAAGTTTCATAATCTTCATCATTAGCTTCCTCACTAATTGGTGTAGGAATCACTGGAACTGATTTCTGTGATGAACTACTTTCCAATTCCGAAGAAGGTACAATTACCTCATCAAGTTCTACTTTCCTCCCACTCACTTCTTTCGAGAGAAACTCCTTATCTAGAAAGGATCTATTCTTAGCAACAAATATCTTGCCTTCGGATCGGTGATAGAAGGTGTACCCAACAGTTTACTTTGGGTATCCTATGAAGACACATTTTTTGATTTGGGTTCGAGCATATCAGGTTGAAGCTTTTTCACATAATCATCGCAGCCCCAAACTTTAAGAAACGCCAACTTAGGTTTCTTGCCAAACCACAGTTCATATGGTGTCGTCTCAACGGATTTAGATGGTGCCCTATTTAACGTGAATGTAGCCATCTCTAAAGCATAACCCCAAAATGATAACGGTAATAGGTAAGAGGCATCATAGATCACACCATATATAATAAAGTATGGTTATGACGTTCAGACACACCATTATGCTAGGGTGTTTCAGATGGCGTGAGTTGCGAACCTATTCCACATTGTTTCAAATGAAGACCAAACTCGTAACTCAAATATTCTCCTCCACGATCAGATCGTAGAAATTTAATTTCTTGTTACGATGATTTTCCACTTCACTCTAAAATTCTTTGAACCTTTCATATGTTTCAGACTTATGTTTCATTAAGTAGATATACCCATATCTTCTCAAATCATCTGGGAAGATCAGAAAATAACGATACCCGCCGCGAGCCTCAACACTCATCGGACCGCATACATCAGTATGTATTATTTCCAGTAAGTTAGTGGCTCGCTCAATTGTTCCGGAGAAGGGAGTTTTAGTCATCTTGCCCATGAGGCATGGTTCGCAAGCATCAAGAGATTCATAATCAAGTGATTCCAAAAATGCATCAGCATGGAGTTTCTTCATGCGCTTTACACCAATATGACCTAAACGGTAGTGCCACATATAAGTTGCACTATCATTATTAACATTGCATCTTTTGGCTTCAATATTATGGATATGTGTATCACTACAATCGAGATTCAACAAAATAGACCACTCATCAAGGGTGCATGACCATAAAAGATATTACCTATATAAATAGAACAACCATTATTCTCTGATTTAAATGAATAACCGTCTCGCATCAAACAAGATCCAGATATAATGTTGATGCTCAACGCTGGCACCAAATAACAATTATTCAGGTCTAAAACTAAGCCCGACGGTAGATGTAGAGGTAGCGTGCCGACGGCGATCACATCAACTTTGGATCACCTCGTCCATCGTCACCTCGTCCTTAGCCAATCTTACTTTAATCCATAGCCCATGTTTCGAGTTGCAAATGTGAGCAACGGAACCAGTATCAAATACCCATGCGCTACTACGAGCATTAGTAAGGTACACATCAATAACATGTATATCAAATATACCTTTCACTTTGGCAGTTCCAATTCCAGTGACCAGTCCCTTTGCACTAGAAGCACTCAGTTTCAGGCTTAGGTCCATACTTGGGCTTCTTCCCGAGAATAGCAACTTGCTTGCTATTCTTCTTGAAGTTCCCCTTCTTCCCTTTTTCCTTTTTCTTGAAACTAGTGGTCTTGTTAACCATCAACACTTGATGCTCCTTCTTGATTTCTTCCTCCGCAGCCTTTAGCATCGTGAAGAGCTCAGGAATTGTCTTTTCCATCCCTTGCATATTATAGTTCATCACGAAGCCTTTATAGCTTGGTGGCAGTGGTTGAAGAACTCTGTCAATGACACTATCATCGGGAAGATTAACTCCCAGCTGAGTCAATTGGTTATGGTACCCAGACATTCTGAGTATGTGTTCACTGACAGAACTGTTCTCCTCCATCTTGCAGGTATAGAACTTGTTGGAGACTTCATATCTCTCAAGTCGGACATTTTCTTGAAATATTAACTTCAACTCCTGGAACATCTCATATGCTCCATGACGTTCAAAACGTCTTTGAAGTCCCGATTCTAAGCCCTAAAGAATGGCACACTGAACTATCAAGTAGTCATCAG
Source organism: Triticum aestivum (assembly GCF_018294505.1). Classification (NCBI taxonomy): domain Eukaryota; kingdom Viridiplantae; phylum Streptophyta; class Magnoliopsida; order Poales; family Poaceae; genus Triticum; species Triticum aestivum. The sequence continues at coordinate 722,360,354 of NC_057812.1, read as the reverse complement.
CTTTGCTCTACCAGAAGTTCACAACGTCCGGAGTAGACAAATTGGTCGGGGAAGATGATGGCGAAGCTGGCGATGGGCTGGTGCTGGACGTACACGAAGGGGGTGGACGGCGGCACAATCGGGTGAGCGAGCGGCAGCGGCACCGAAGAAGTGCAGCGGCGCCGAAGAAAAGTAGCGGCGGTGGCTGGGCTAGTAGAGCGGCGGTGATGCTCGAAGTAGGCGAAGAAGAACCCGATAGCGTGACGAAGACCGGCGCGGACAGTAGTGTTCCCGCGCCAAAGGAGGCGGCGCGGCGCATACCACGAAAAGTCAACGCGGGGGGATGACAGAGTGGACCACAGGCCACGGCGCTATGACCCGAGCAGCGACGCTGCGGCATCAGGCGGGTCAGGGTGACGGCAGGAACACCACGAGGCGGCGGCGATGACCGCAGGCCGCGGCGCTATGACCTGAAGGGGCGGCGCAATGGCGAGGCATGGGTCGGTGCAACTGCGAGGACGGCCTCGGGCAGGCGGCGAAGACCGCGTGCCACGCTCGCTATGGCCATATGGGGCATTGCAGAGGCAGCACGAGGGTCGGTGCAGCCACGGGGACTACCTGGATAGGACGGCCTCGGGACGACAGTAGACCGCGGGCCGCGACTTGCCGTCACGAATGGGTGACGTAGCGGCAGGATGTCGGTCGGTGCAGCGGCGGGGAGAACAATAAGGCGGCGGTGCTGCGGCCCGACGGGGCGACGCAGCGGCAACCCGATGCTTGATTGATGGAGGAGTGCGCTGTACTCAGGGTCAGTCTTCATGCGATCTTCGGAGGCGCGCGCAACCGAAGAGCCAAGTGGGTCGGACGGCGTAGATGAAGTGCATCGCGGCACAGGCGGGTGAACAATCCGATCGCGCGCGAGGCCGGGGACGCCGCTCGATGGAGGCAGGGTGGCGGCAGAGTCCAAGATGAAGCCGGCAAGTCTGACGTAGCCGGCCCAAGGTAGTTGGCAAGGGCGAAACAGCCGGCGACGGGGCCGCAACCAGTGTGCCCGAGGTAACCGGCGACGGGGCCACTACCGGTGATGGGGCAGCACAGACACGGCGGAGGCGATGGATGATGAAGAAGTCACGGTTGGAGTAGGATGGCGACGGCCGGTGTAGGGCGTCCGGCGATGAGCGAGCCGATGCGCAGACGGGGGCAGGCCGTGACGGGCCGCCTCGACGTGCTTGGCCGTCGGGTCGGAGGAGAGGCCGGTCTGTCGCGTCGGTGTCGGAGTAGAGGTGCGGGCGGGGGGGAGGGGGGGTCGACGGCGGCAGCGGGCGACGCAAACCAATCTTAGATTGGAAAACCAAAAGAAAAACGCGGATCAAAATGACCGGCAAGAGAGAGAAAATCCGGATCAAAGGATCTGTAAAAAAGTGTCTGTAGGGCAGCCGGTCAACACGACAGGCGGACGAACCCTAGGTACGGATAGCGCGGCCCCCGGCGGTGGTCATGACAGCCGACCGTCCTGGGGGCGGCACGCAGGGCGGAAGCGGTGGGGGCGGCTAGGGTTTGGATCGGTTAGGTTGATACCATGTTAGAAGGGGGAGAAGGGACTGGCGGAATATGATGGATGTATTATTGAGCCTCGAGGGCGAGTATATATTGAGTACAGGACTTGAAGGGCAAGCCGCCTCTCCTAGAGATAAGATAGGAGACGAAATACAAATCCTAGACTACCAAATACATGCATCCCAAATATATCTCAAAAAATATCATCTGAATTACAACGGAGAGGCTCTTGCATCTTACTTCCTTTGACCAGGCAAAGAGAGAGTGTACGTTCATCGTCTCAGCGGTCAGATCCCTACCCTACCTACTAGCATGGTAACGTGAAAATGTAGTGCCCTAAACTCTTATACTTGTGCATGCGTTACATCTCTTGATTACAAACAAGAGAGAGAAAGAAAGATATGTCGTTTGCAACGAAGAGAAAGAAATATATATCCTACAGGAGATAGATGTCTGTTGTTTAGTGCCTTTTCTGTTTTCATTCCCCTCCACGAACCTTTCTATTTTTGTTTTCATTCCATTATCAAATGTCAACATATCTGTTTGTGGCCTGGTCTTGGTTTTGTTTTTGTTGTTTTCTCCCGATGCTGGAGCTATAGATGATATCATCTGTGTATTACAAAAGAGGGTCTTGGAGATGATATCTCAAATTAATACCCGGCCTCATCTCAATTCTCACCAAATTGTTTTGGTGCATTGAAACAGTATGATCAATATATCAAATCGTTCATACATTTTCATTCGGGTGTGTCTGAAGCATGGGTCCTAAGACCCTTCTCATAGATAGGGTAACGTGCTTTTTACTTTGAAGGTTCTCTCAGAAAAGAGATGCATCGTATGGTAACATAAATAATTAAACTAACTACAATTGACATAGCATAATAGAACATCATTTAGGATCTCAAAATAGAACACCAACTTAAAATCTAAAGAAAATAGATTACCCAGCATGACCATGCTTCCAACTAGAATACACTGGTACACACAATTTCATGATACAATGTGCAAGAACAGACAAATGATTAGTGTACAAGTCGCCAACGCACATGCAGAAAACATCGCGTGCATAGGTTGGGCTACTAATAGACAGAACTATTCTTCTCCACCCATGAAATCATCCTCGATAGTGAAATCCTACAGTGAGAAAGAAAACTTTGGTTTAAATACACATGTCCAACTCAACAATTCATATCCAATGCCTAGATAAAAGCCAACGAGAAAAGTACTTACTGCATCCAGCGGGTTGAGAAAAAAAATCATCCCATGAGAAGTCATTGATGTCATTAAATTGATCATTAAGTGCATGCTGACCAATGGTACCCACTTGCATAGGGTGATAGCTAACTGCATCCCCGCCATCAACCTTGTCAGTCATTGCGACGACATTTTCTGTCTGGTGGTTGGGAAGTGTAGAAATAGTTCTTCCACTATTAACCATATCTGTATGTGTCATTGAGATTCTACCATTACCAGGTGCGGTGTTTTCATTCAACATCATTCCGACTGAGCTTGTGTTTTTTGCTATGTTGAATGGTGCCATCCGCTCACTCAAGCCATCTAATGACATACTGCTGCTCCCTCCCTTAACCATCTCAGATGATGACACTGGATGACTGCCGCAGGGATTCAACATCCCTATGAAGCTTTGGTTGCTAGGTGCATTTTTTGGAACAATCTGCTCATTGAAGCCTGCCATAGATGTAGCATTTCTTATGACCGTTGCCATTTCATTTTGCACCTCTACGTTCACATTTGATGAGATGGGAGATATTATACCTCTATGAAGAACACCAGTCAACGTCGCATGTGTTGCAGAATTGTATGAAGGGTCTGGAAACTTGCCTTTGTTTGTCTCCACCAGCTTACCACGCATGCGGCCCGCATAGGAATCACCAAAACTATATGAAGGAAATTCTTCTAAAGTTGTTTCATTGGGTATGTTGTTGTATAGGTTGGTAGGAGGGTCAATGGAGCCAGCGAATCTTCCCGCATCCGACAGTTTTGGTGCGACATACTTGTACATTCTACCATCATGGATGAATGACCCCGTGCATGAGTTTCTATGTGTGTTCGCCGGCTGAGCTAAGTGACCCATTGCAGAAAAATTGTTTGGACTTAAAAAACCAGAGGACATACACCATCTTTCATGTTCATGGTTACGCATGAAACTCCCCTGGTTGTTCATGTTGTTGTAGGATGAGTTATGTCTTTCAGAGGCATCACCAACTGGATTTGATTTGACTCTTCTCAAGTGCAACCTATACTTCTGAAATAAAAAGATAGACAGATAAACCAGGTATGAGAAGCACGCTCATGGGAAAAGTAAGGATAGACATGTCGGAGCAAAAGGTGTAGGGAATCCATTGTATAAGAAGACCCATTATCGGGACAAAAATACTTGAAAGTATAGAGCATCCACGGTATAAGAAGACTAATTATAGGGACAAAAATTAATTGTAATTACACACATCTTCATGCAGGTGCATTACTAAAGCTTTCATTGATAGTTTCCCCACAAAATAAAAGCTTGCACTTATCTATGAAAAAATGTTAGAATGAAAAAAATAGGAACACGGCGAGTGAATATAAGGATAATGGTCAAAAATAAACCTGTAGATGACTTGCGATACTCTCTCTGGTGAGGTAATCCACGTTCATTAGTTCTAATATCTTTTTTGGAACGGCCTCTACAAAAAATAATAAAATTTCTTAGTGGAAACAATCACAGAAATATAAGAATTGTATCAATGAATGAGGCAAAAAATATGAAGTCTTACTGTCTAGGCCGATCTGGTCAATAGCTTCTAGAAATTTGTTCTGAAGCTCAACTGTCCATACCACCCTTGGCTTCTTCCTGGTGGTGGATATGTGTGTGATCTCTTGGTTCTTGCTAGAATCATATCCTTCATTGCCCTTATTCTCCGAGTCCTTGCTCGTGGCAGCAGTCCTTGGCTGCACTCCATCGTCATCATCATCATCATCATCATCATCATCATCATCATTTCTCCTCCTTTCAACATGTTGCCATATATTTTTTTAGCTCGTTGGTGCACACTGGTTTCACCAAATAGTCGCACGCCCCATGTGTTATGCCCTTCATCACAGCCTTCTTGTTGCAATCCACAGATAGCACTGCATGACATATGGCCCGCAACTTATCTTTGGAATTTGTAACTTCACAAAAATCTATGAACTGGACATGATGTTTTCCCCAATGCTTAAATGAAGAAAAAGTTTAAATGTTCTTCAAATGTGTCATGCAATCAGGGAAGCAAATGCATTACAAATGATTTTCAAACAATATCATGGCTATGATAAATTTGGTGTTTCAAAGAAAATTAAATCGGACAAATTTCACACATTCAATAGAAATAAACAGAAACAATGGCTAAAAAGTAACTATAGCACAATGTCAAGAAATCTGCAAGATTGTGGATATTATCATTAGCCTACTCAATGTATCTACTTAAAAGTGGCACTCCTACTTTATATCCTATATATTCTCAAGAGTAAATAGTTTTCAAGACTAATAATCTCAAGGAGATTGAAGAAGAGTAATCCTTTACCCGTAAAAAAGATGAGTAATCCTTTAATAATGTGAACACAATATAGGTAATTTCCGAATTGTATATTTCATGCCAACCTAGCAAATGGGTGCGGTGCAATTGTATACTTTCTCCAAAATTAATTAATTAATATCCTGGATCTCCAAAATTCAGGAGTAAAAGTATGCTCTCTTTTTTTGCGGGGTAGTAAAAGTACGCTCTTGAAGACAATTGCCAGCTCATGGCATGTTAAAATTAAAAAAAAAGACTTTAAGTTGAGCAGTGAGAGTACTGATGACGGGCAGATCCATCTCAAGGTGGATGAGCTCAAGGAGCTTGAAGCCGTCCATGCCTGGCATGTGCACGTCGGTGATCACCAGGTCGAACTCTGCCTTCCCCGCCCTCAGCATCTTCAACGCCGTCTTCGCGTCTGTCACGGTCGTTGCTGTACAGCAGCAAGGATTACTCACAGAAAGAAGAAAGGATCACCTAGCTCCGATTCTAATGGACTAGGGCGGAGAGACTCACGGTTGTATTTGCAGCGGCGCAGAACGTCCTCCAGTACCTTGAGGCAGACGGAGTCGTCGTCCACAGCGAGCACGCGCAGCCCCTCGGGGAACTTGTCCCCTGCCGGAGCCTCCATCCTCTGCCTTTCGTCCCCACCCATAGCCGCCATGTTCTCCGAAATTCTTCCCACCTGGCAAGGCAAACGCCATCAAGAAACCACTAATTAGAAAACGACGGGGGGTAACCAACACAAACCCCGCAACAACCAAGAGCACAACCCAAAACCTCTATTAGATCCCTTATTGTTTCACCGCCTACAATGGCTTCCTCGCGACAGGAAGAACAGAACAATGTGGATTTGAGAGGAGAAGGACCAGAGGTGGTGAGAGGTCTGGAGGATGCAAGGGGCTATTTGTAGGAGGAGACGGGGGTGGAAGTCTTGCGGTCCAGAGGTGGAAGGCGCTCTGCTCCCCGTTCGTGTGTGCACTGCAGACGTTCGGTTTTTTCGGTTGAATGGAGATGGGGAGATAGAAAGATATATCGTTTACAAAGAAGAGAAAGAGATATATATCCTAAGGATATAGATGTCTGTTGTTTAGTGCCGTTTCTGTTTTCATTCCCCTTCCACGAACCTTCCTATTTTTCTTTCCGTCCATTGTCAAATGTCAGCATATCTGTTCGTGGGCCAGTCTTGGTTTTCGTTTTGATGTTTTCTCCCGATGCTGGAGCTATAGATGATATCATCTGTATTAGTACAAAGAGGGTCTTGGAGATGATATCTCAAATTAATACCCGGCCTCATCTCAATTCTCACCTAATTTTTTTGGTGCGTTGAAACAGCACGATCAGTATATCAAATCGATCATATATTTTCAGTATCTGAATTACTGCATTATGTGATATATAAACTAAGAGATGATCCATTTGATGAGCGAGATCATTTGGAGGCCGGGCCTAGTGTGAGCCCAGCTATTTCTTTGAAAGAGGTGATTAGGTTCCTTCCGTGAGAGGAGAGCAAAACCACGGGTCTGTTCCTGTTTTATATCTTTTCTTTTGTTATTTTCCCACCAAATGCTAATAGCGAAGGAGAGGCTCTTGGTTTTTTCAGTTGAATGGAGATGGAGAGAGCGTCTTTTTACTTGCTTTGACCGGGCAAGGAGAGGGTGTGCATTCGTATACTTGTGATTAAATGGCACCGTGAAAATGTGGAGGCATAAACTCATATACATAACATGTGCATACATTACATGTCTTAATTACAAAGAAGTGAGAGAGAAAGAAAGATATATCATTTACAATGAATAGAAGGAAATATATATCGTGCAGGAGATAGATGTCTGTAGTTTAGTGCCTTTTTTGTTTTCATTCTCCTCCATGAAGCTTCCTATTTTTGTCTCAATTCCATTGTCAAATGTCAACATATCTCTTCGTGGCCTGGCACATGACCCAGTCTACTTTCTTGGTTTTCGTTTTGTTGTTTTCTCACCCCAGATGTTCGAGCTACAGATGATGTCATATGTATTCCAAAAGAGGGTCCTCGAGATGATTTGGTGCGTTCAAAGAGTATGATCAGTATCTCAAATCCATTATCCATTTTCAGTTATCCAAAATTACTGCATCATGTGATATACAAACTAAGAGATGATCCATTGAACGAGCGAGGTGATTAGCGGCCGGGCCTAGTGAACCCAGAATTTTGTTCAATAGAAATCCTATTTAAAAGTTTTTATGAAATCTGAAAATAATTCCACCTGTATGTATATATTACATATGTGTAAAAATGTATTAAAATATACTTTGCATGAGGATACGTACATCATGTACTGTTCTTTTTGCATGGTAATACGTGTCTCATTTATATCATAATGATCAAAGTAAATTCACATAATGACCGACATGACAGAACTGGAAAGATAGCAGAGCATCTCTGAGCTTGACACCAACACCCGTCACTTGCCTCCGGCGCCACCACAGCAGCCACCAAAGAAAAGAATAACAGGTCACCTCCTCACCCGAGCTCGACGCGGCTCCGTCGCTGAAAAGCAGCATTGCGGACCTCCAAGGTGGCTCACCAAAAGTGAAGCCATTGACGTTGAATGAATCAGACCGGGGCAACACACCTGACATGCCATCAAACTCCAGATCTAGCACCCACCACGACTAAGATGCCGAAGGAGGAAACCATACCTGCCATCCAAGAACCACGAACTCAGCACATGTTCCGTCTTTCATATGTCATCGATGCAGATCACAATCTGCATCCGCTCCTGGACTACCTCCCAAGCTCCGCGCCGACGCTGGAGCAAACGCCGTCGCAACGGTAGAGCCCGAGGACACAGGTCCACCACGAGGATGCCGCCACCGCCACGCCATCCTTTATTGAACATACTGATTTACAAATCCATCTCCAACAATAGGGCCGATGGCCTTGTCAGAGAAGGATCCAAAGAATCTTTATTCAACACCGTCATTTTCACCACCAAAGCCAAGATGATGAATACTCTGAAAACCTAGACTACGAGGAAGGAAAAACGATCCACACGCGTGGATCCGGTGACCCCCCTCACCACCGATGACCGAGGTCGCCAGCGGAGGGGAGCTGCTGGAGGACGGCGTTGGAAGATTGGCGTCTCCCAGCGGCAGCTAGAGTTGGAGCCGCCAAGGACGAGAGCGAGAGGACGCGTTTCCCGACCGTGCGTTATGAATAGCTTTGGTCCTCCTTTCAGTGTCCTAGGCCCCCCGGGGGGTTGGTTCAGTCGTGCCATTTAGTCCAACGTGACTATCTGGATCGGAGCAGCGCATGCTAGGCGGTAGGAAAGGGCCATCCGGCTAGGGACTGTTGGACTATGAAGATACAAGATTGAAGACTTCGTCCCGTGTTCGGATGGGACTCTCCTTGGCGTGGAAGGCAAGCTTGGCAATACAGATATGTAGATCTCCTTCCTTGTAACCGACTCTGTGTAACCCTAGCCCCCTCCGGTGTCTATATAAACCGGAGGGTTTAGTCCGTAGGACCAACAACAACAATAATCATACCATAGGCTAGCTTCTAGGGTTTAGCCTCTCTGATCTCGTGGTAGATCAACTCTTGTACTACTCATATTATCAAGAACAATCAAGCAGGACGTAGGGTATTACCTCCATCAAGAGGGCCCGAACCTAGGTAAACATCGTGTCCCCTGCCTCCTGTTACCATCCGCCTAGACGCACAGTTCGGGACCCCCTACCCGAGATCCGCCTGTTTTGACACCGACAACCGTGAATACGCGAGTAACTACATCGCCGATTTCATGGTCGACAATAAGGACAAGGAGACGATTCTCATACCTTATCATCCCATGTAAGTCATCTGCGCTGATCATGGAGTTCACCTGCGCCGACATACAATTTTCATGGTCTAACAATATTTGCTAGACCATGAAAATGATATTGTTCTTTAGAACAATATTTGCTAAATTTCGTAGAAAACCTCATGATAAAGAATTGCCTGCACTGACTGTGCACCCACTTCATCATATGATGTATACATGGTGGACACACCCAAAGAAAACGACGACGAAGAACGGAAGGACACAGCGAAGGATCATTCCCTCGAGAAGCAGTCAAAGCGGCGGCGTAAGCGCCGCTCCAAATCCCGCCTCGGCAAAAACAGCGATCATATAGACCCAGCGATAAAGTAGGGTGAGCGAGCAGACGACAAACACGGCATTGAACCACCATCCGACCACGGCAACACGAAGAATCAAACCGAACAACCGGACTCCGGCGAAGATAACAGTTCAGATGACATCACACTGGATAGGCACCCGGAGCAACAGAATACTCATCAAAGGCTTGTTGCCACTGCGAGGAGTCTGAAAAAGCAGAAGCAAAGGCTCAGGGCTGCACAAGACACACTCAGAATCAGATGGAGTGAAGTACTCAACACTGCAGCAAAATACGGCAGTAGTCGCCACACAAAGAGCTACCCGAAGCGAAAACTGCTACCTGAATTCGATGAGGAGGCCTTAGATCCCCCGCGATCAAAAAACAAAACAACCATTTGGTCGGATAGACGACCTCATGGCCAACATAGAGCGGCAAACGACGCCGTACACAAGCTAGTACGCGATCCACGTGAGGGCTCGCATCAAAAGGACGGCGCAAACCAGATCCATCTATGGGCCAAGCAAGCGTGCTCCAGCACGCAATACAACACAACAAAAATCCGAACACCACGGTACACCCAAATACAGGGGTGCCGCACACCCCCTATGTTTCACCGATGAGGTGCTGGACCATGAATTTTCAGAGGGATTCAAACCCGTAAACATAGAGGCGTACGACGGAACGACAGACCCTGTGGTCTGGATTGAGGACTACATCCTCCATATCCACATGGCTCGAGGAGACGATCTCCACGCCATCAAGTACTTACCCCTCAAGCTCAAAGGGCCAGCTCGGCACTGGCTTAAAGGCCTCCCCGAATACTCCATTGGAAGCTGGGAAGAGCTCGAAGACGCTTTTCGGGCAAATTTTCAAGGGACCTATGTCTGACCACCGGATGCAGACGATTTAAGTCATGTGATCTCTCCACCCCATAGGTCGTAGCTAAAGATAGCACTGTCGAGAACAGACTTGATGTGGGTGTAATCCTTTTTCTTCATGTTCTTCGATGAGTTCAAGTAAAGAGCGTGGGAGAATCAGGGGTAAAGGATGATGAGGACGGCGCGCCCGTCGCTGCGCAAAATAAGTACACCTAAAATTAGCCTCCACGCGTGCAAATGAATGATTGAAATCGAAGGAAGGATATCCGCGCAGATGACTTACATGGGATGATAAGGCATGAGAATCGTCTCCTTGTCCTTATTGTCGACCATGAAATCGGCGATGTAGTTACTCGCGTATTCACGGTTGTCGGTGTCAAAACCGGAGGATCTCGGGTAGGGGGTCCTGAACTATGCGTCTAGGCGGATGGTAACAGGAGGCAGGGGACACGATGTTTACCCAGGTTTGGGCCCTCTTGATGGAGGTAATACCCTACGTCCTGCTTGATTGTTCTTGATAATATGAGTAGTACAAGAGTTGATCTACCACGAGATCAGAGAGGCTAAACCCTAGAAGCTAGCCTATGGTATGATTGTTGTTGTTGGTCCTACGGACTAAACCAACCGGTTTATATAGACACTGGAGGGGGCTAGGGTTACACAGAGTTGGTTACAAGGAAGGAGATCTACATATCCGTATTGCCAAGCTTGCCTTCCACGCCAAGGAGAGTCCCATCTGGACACGGGACGAAGTCTTCAATCTTGTATCTTGATAGTCCAACAGTTCGGCCAAAGGATATAATCCGGCTGTCCGGATACCCCCTAATCCAGGACTCCCTTAGTAGCCCCTTGTAGCGCCCCGAGACCGATGTGCCAGGTGTCGGCCAGTTATTTGCTGTTGTTGTCTTGTCATTGCTTGCGTGCCATGCATTGCATATCATGTCATCATGCGCATTTCATTTGCATACATGTTCGTCTCATGCATCCGAGCAATTTTCCCGTTGTCCGTTTTGCAATCTGGCGCTCCTATGTCACCCGGTGTCCCTTTCTACCTCTTTTCGTGTGCGGGTATTAAACATTTCCGGATTGGACCGAGACTTTCCAAGCAGCCTTGGTTTACTACCGGTAGACCGCCTGTCAAGTTTTGTACCATTTGGACTTCGTTTGATGCTCCAACGGTTAACCGAGGGACTGAAAAGGCCTCGTGTGTGTTGCAGCCCAACACCCTTCCAAAGTGTCCCAAAACCCACCTAAACCCCTTCCATCCCCTCGGTCGTTCGATCACGATCGCGTGGCCAAAAACCGCACCTCATTTGGACTCTCCTAGCTCCCTCTACCTATAAAAGAGCACCCCTCCCTGAAATTTCGGATCATTTCGCGGATGAAACCCTAGATCCACTCCCTTCGCGCCGCCGGACATGTCCAGCCGCCGCCGCCACCTCGCTCCGGCGAATCCCGTCGTGACACGTCACCCGCCGCCGCCTCCTACACCAACCAGACGCCGCCACCTCAGCCGGACGCCTCCCTCTCTCTCCACCGCGCCTGCCGCCGGCCCGCGGGGCCCGAGGCCGGCCCGCCCGAGCCGCGACCGAGCCCGAGCCCCCGCGCGTCACCCGCCTCTCGACCGCGCCTCACCTTCGTCGTCGTATGCCTTGCCGCCGCCGCCATGCTCAGTCCCGCGCTGCCACCGGAGTTCGTCCCCGGCCGCGCCTCGCCTTCTTCCCGCCGGCGCCGCCCTTCGCCGGCATGACCCCGTCGCCGCGTGCCTCCTCCTTCGCGGTGCCTCTACTCCGGCCACCTCGCCGGCGAGCTCCGGCGTGAGCTCCGGCATGAGCTCCGGCCGGCGAGCCCTCTCCTCCGGCGAACGCAAGCGCCGGCAACCACTGCTCTGGCAAGGATCCGGCCCCGCCTCGATCTGCGTGCACGAACCCTAGATCTGTTCCCGGAGTGGTAATTTCTACTAAGTCCATGTTCATCGCATCGTAACTTTGCATTCGTAGATCTGTTTTGGGCATATAGCATATCGAAATGTTCATCTCAGAGAGTACATCATTTCATCTCATTGCATCATTTTCATTTGAGTGCATCTTGATGCCCGAAATGCTATTGGAAGAGTGCTATTTGAGTTAATTGTCAGATCTGCTGCTCCATTTAGCTATTTGTCATTTTTGCCATGATTATTGTGTGCATGATATGCCCCTAAGCTCTACATGAGTTTTGTTATATGTTTTGCCATCTATCTAGAGGTGCAACCCATGTATTTTTGTGATGTGTGTGGTGACTTGCACAAGCTTGCTAAGTGGTGCATTCGTTAATGCTGATTTCAGGGACTTAGCATGTCCACTAAGTCCTTGAGCTGTTTATCTCAATATGCCATATGTTCATGTTGTTTCCTAGCGATCTGTGCCTCTTTTGAGGATGATTAGTAAGGATGTTTTGTTAATCTTGTAGTGCTCTATCCATCCATGTCTTTGTTTGCATTTATGGAGCAACCTAGTTTGAGTCAATCAAGCTCTACTTTTGCTATTTCGTGAATCTTGGCAGATTGTCTACTTGTTAGCGATTTTGATGAGGACGTTGTAGTTGGTCCGTGCATGCTATGTTATTGTTCTTGCCATGTCTAGCTTGTATAATGTGTATTCTTGATGGGTGAATGCTTAGATTGTCATGCCTTGCTCTGTAGTGAGTGCATCTAGCTCATTAACATGCCTACTTGATATCTGTTTCAGCATGCTCCAGTTTTCACTAAGTCTGTGATCTGATTATGCTTTTGCCATGTTCACATGCTTGCAAATGTATTCTCTGATCCCTTTTGGCTCAAGGTCACTAAGGGACTTTTGTTAAGATCTTTGAGTAGCTCCATGCCATGCTTTACTTTGCCATGTTCAGATCTTGTAGCATATAGTTTTCATGCTCCAAAGTGTGCTACCTGATCTGAAATTCCAGACAAGTGTTAATTTCACTATCTGAAATCTGTTTACCGTTTGCATTTGTGCCATGCTTGTTTGAACCTGTTAATAAATGAATTGGCCGTAGCTCAGTGTTCATCTTGTGTTAAGCATCATGAATGGATCCCTGCCATATATTTTGTTGCCATGTTTGGGTGCTGTAGCATGTTCATCTTGTTGCATTTAGATGGCTACTTGTTGTATATCGTAGACCGGTGTCATATCTGAATTGCTTGCCATTTCCAAACCGTAACTCCGATTCCGGCGTTCTTTATATCGTTTTCAGGTGATTTCATCTCACCTTTCCAGTGGCACACTTGGATTTCCATGTTGAGGCCAGGTTCATGCATTCCTTGTCAAATCTTGCTTATGCATCGCATACCGCATCCCACATATCATACCATGTTCATGTGTTGGTTGTTTACTATGTTGTGTGTTTCTTTCCGGTGTTTGCTTCTTCGGGTTGGTTCCGGTAACGTCGCGTTTGTGAGGATCCGTTCGTCTACGTCCGTTTGTTTTCTTCTTGGACTCGTTCTTCTTCCTTGTGGGATCTCAGGCAAGATGATCATACCCTCGAAATCACTTCTATCTTTGCTTGCTAGTTGCTCGCTCTTTCGCTATGCCTATGCTGCGATACCTACCACTTGCTTATCATGCCTCCCATATTGTTAAGCCAAGCCTCTAACCCACCTTGTCCTAGCAAACCGTTGTTTGGCTATGTTACCGCGTTGCTCAGCCCCTCTTATAGCGTTGTTAGTTGCAGGTGAAGATTGAAGTTTGTTCCTTGTTGGAACATGGAGATGTTGTTCCTTGTTGGAACATGTTTACTTGTTGGGATATCACAATATCTTTTATTTAATTAATGCATCTATATACTTGGTAAAGGATGGAAGGCTCGGCCTTATGCCTGGTGTTTTGTTCCACTCTTGCCGCCCTAGTTTCCGTCATATCGGTGTTATATTCCCGGAATTTGTGTTCCTTACGCGGTTGGGCTATTATGGGAACCCCTTGACAGTTCGCCTTGAGTAAAACTCTTCCAGCAATGCCCAACATTGGTTTTACCATTTGCCTCACCACCACCTACTTTTCCCTTGGGAGTCGCTCTCTCGAGGGTCACAATTATTTTACCCCCCCCCCCGGGCCAGTACTCCTCTGAGTGTTGGTCCAACTTGTCAGCTGCCGGTGGCCACCAGGGGCAACTCTGGGCTGGCCTACCCGTACCTAAGACAATCTGAGTGTGCCCTGAGAAAGAGATATGTGCAGCTCCTATCAGGATTTGTCGGCACATTCAGGCGGTGTTGCTGGATTTGTTTTAACTTGTCGAAGTGTCTTGTAGAACCGGGATACCGAGTCTGATCGGAACGTCTCGGGAGGAGGTCTATTCCTTCGTTGACCGTGAGAGCTTGTGATGGGCTAAGTTGGGACACCCCTACAGGGATTTGAACTTTCGAAAGCCGTGCCCGCGGTTATGGGCAGATGGGAATTTGTTAATGTCCAGTTGTAGATAACTTGAACCTTAACTTAATTAAAATGAGTCAACTGCGTGTGTAGCCGTGATGGTCTCTTTCCGGCGGAGTCCGGGAAGCGAACACGGTGTTGGAGTTATGCTTGACGTAGGTTGTTTTAGGATCACTTCTTGATCATACTTTTATCGACCGTGCTTTGCCTTCTCGCTCTCATTTGTGTATGTTAGCCACCATATATGCTAGTCGCTTGCTGCAGCTCCACCTCATATCTTTACCTTACCCATAAGCTTAAATAGTCTTGATCGCGAGGGTGCGAGATTGCTGAGTCCCCGTGGCTCACAGATACTTCCAAAACCAGCTTCCAGGTGTCGATGAGCCCGTGCAGATGACGCAACCGAGCTCAAGGAGCAGCTCGATGAAGATCTTGTCCTTTGTGTTGTTTCGTTTCAGTCGATCAGTAGTGGAGCCTAGTTGGGGTCGATCGGGGACCTTGTCGCATTTGGGGTCTTCTTTTATTTTGGTTCTGTAGTCGAACCTTGATTGTATCCGGATGATGTAATGCTTTATTCTTGTAATTGCGTGAAGTGGCGATTGTAAGCCAACTATGTATCTCCTCCCCTTATGTTTTACATGGGTTGTGTGAAGATTGCCTAACTTGCGACATTGCTTTCAATGCGGTTATGCCTCTAAGTCGTGCCTCGACATGTGGGAGCTACAGCCGCATCGAGAGCGTGACAAGTTGGTATCAGAGCCTTCCCCGACCTTAGGAGCCCCATTGCTTGATCGAATTAGCGGACGAGTTGAGTCTAGAAAAATGTTTTGAGTCATTTAGGAATTATATATCGAAGAGTTTAGGAATTCTTTTTACTCCCCAGTCCCTTCATTGCTCAGGTAAGGCATCCTGACGTAGAGTTTTGACTATTCTCTTCTCAAATTTCACTAAAAAAAATTAGGATCACGCGGGTATCTTGGAATCGTTCCGATGGTTTTGTGACGAGAACATTGTTCTTGGTGCCTCCTGTCTTTAGGGGTTGTGGCAATGTCCCGGGGAGTTGAGCTCCGAGGTGTTGTCGTCACAATTTTATCGTTGCAGTTCTGGAATACCTGAGTTTAGTACGCCGACATCGAAAATCTCTTTTATGCAGTTCGTTGGTGAGATAACCTCGACGCCACCCAGTACTGGGGCGGGAGTTCGGGAGTATTGCCATAACTCGTATAACGGATGCTTTTCTAAGGTTGAGGTAGATGATTTCCGAAGGTTTCTTGGTTATGTGTTGAAGGATGGATACAGCTGGATGTAGGATTTGCTAGTTTGGGTGAGATATTATGCTTCCCCTGTATCCCCAACACCTGATTGCATCCAGAAAATTTCGGGAGTTTATAAGTGGGAATTCAAGTAGCTCTTAGGATATCTTTCTGAAGATGTATGATATGAAATTGGGGTTCGACGTCTAGTGGTCCGCCTATTCACGGTCGGTTTTACAGTGGTCTCGTTGTGTCTTAAAGAGTCCTTGGCTATGCCGACTCGGGGACGCTTCGTATGTCATGTGCACTGCCTTGTACATGATGGTGCTGTACGATCGAGCCCGTGTAGGCCCCACCACGAAAACTTCGGACGATATCTCTATCATATGTTTGTTCCGGCTTATTATGCAAGCCAATCCTTTGTTTGTTTTGAGTTGTGGTGTTCGAGTTGCTTCAATGTCAAGTGTTGGTTGCATACCATTCCTAAATGGTGTTCTCATACTCCGATGTGAATGCAAATCCTTCTTGATAATCGAGATTGCCATGTCAATCCTTTTTCAACCGGTGTGCTTCTCTTCAAGTGGATTCGATCATCTCAATATCCGCAAGATCAACTCAAGTCTTCTCAATGTGGATTGCTTCATCCATTCCAAGTTTCCTTTATTTTCCCACCCACCCACCCTTTCTCTTCGACGACTCGGAATTCTTAATCAATTATCCTTTTATTCATATGAAGTCTCTCCATTCTTTTCCATCAATTTTCTTATCCGGTGATTCTCATGAAGATTCTAACAGAGCCTCAAGTTCATCATTGTTCGTTCCCTTTCTTCTCCAGTGGATTCAAGTCAAGCTTTGTTGATCACATCATTTTCCTCATTTCAAATGCTTTCTCATGTCGGTGCACCTCTTAATCATCCACTTCTCGCTATTCAATTGTTCCGGAGTGCTCAAGATATCTCGAAGATTTGTGTTTTCCACTCTACATTCGTTCAAGATCCTTTGAGGTTGTTATCTCATTCAAGTCATTTAATTCAACTGGTGCAATCTCTCTTTTAATCATTCTAACGGTGTTCTTCTCTTGAGAGGGCCCTAACCCACAGGTCATTTTCCAGGATCTTACCTGACTCTGCTTATTTTCCCGGCGTTATTCTCAAATTCTTTTCCAAGTTTGACGTAAGAATGAGTTATCATCATTCAAATGTCTTTCTCCAAGATCTTCCAAATAATTTTCATCATTGTCCCAACCTCTTCGTTTTGATTCTTCCGGAGCGTCTAAATAATTTGGTGGTGTTCCTCGTCGTAATTCTCAGAATTTGAAGTTCGAAGAAGAGTTTCTCTCAAATCTTGCCCCATTCTCGGCCATCATCTCATAGTTGTTTTTGGATTGTGAGAATTTTTTTCACCTATCCGGAGCAATTCAAGAGTCTTTTCAGTTTGATTCTCCAGAGGCCATCATCTCAGAAATATTCATCTCAACTTTCAGCTATCATTCTCCAAATTTTACCGGTGCTTCATTCAAGTGATCCTTAATCGGCTCGTGATCTCTTCGTTCTCATGTATCTAAATTCTCTCAAGCATCTTCATTCATTTGCTAATTCTTCCCGGTGTTTTCTTTATCTTCTCTTCGTTCATTTTAATTCTTATGATGGTTTGCTCAAGATTCTTCTTCCTTCATTTATCATATAAATGTATTCGCCGTTACAATTCTACCGGCGGGTCGTTCAAGATTTTCTCAAGTTGGCACGATATCTCTCTTAATCTTTTCTACGGGAATAAGTAGTATGCCAAATCTGTTGTTTGTCATCAATTTAATAGGTGAAGGATAAGCATAATGTAATCCTTATTCTTATTTCATCCAAGTGCGTAATTTCCTATTCCGGAGGTTCATCAAAAATTCTGATCTCAATTGTTCATCTTATCTTTTTCCCGGAGTTCCTACCTCTCGCAATTATAACACCACGGAGATCCATCTAAATCATTACAAGGTTTCACCTTGTGTTTCCAACTTCTCTTTCTTTTCGTTATCCTTTTGTTTACCGGAGTTCTTCATGAAGGTTCTACTTGATGGCTCATCAAGGAGTTATTTCCTTCTCGAAGTGTTCATCGAGATTCTTTTCTAAGGAGCTCAAGTTTTCTTCTTCTCGCAATCCGGAGTGCATCCTTACTTCCGTATCATTGGGGGTGGTATTATGTCATTCTTGATAATTTGAGTTCATGTTTCATGATGCACATGTTGTTAAGAATGAGGTATTTTAAAGCCATCAATCTCGTCATTGGAATTATCTTGGGCTATATTTCACCTAAAACCGTCCCTAAGGATTGTTGCTATTTATGGTGCTCATATAAGACCCAAGTTCTTCTTTCATCCTTCCGGTGAAATAGCGTTCTCGTCTCCTTGTTCATTCAAATTCTTTTCCCACGAGTGGCAGGTTGTCACCTCATATTTTGAGCGGTATTCCATAAGACCATATCAAGCTTATCCTTTCGTTGTTGTGTTTCCAACAACTCCGTTCGACCCTTCTCCTAAATATGCCTTTTCAAGCTCTTTTGTGGCAGAAGTTGACATTTTCTTCTCCATTCTCCTATTTCAATTATCTATCTTCTATTCTTTTGTTCCGGAGCCATTGCGATGTTGCTCTTTTCTCTCATCATCTTGGATCATGCTCTTTTCGTGTTTATCCATCTAACCGGAATGTTGTGTCATCTCTTCTAGCTCTTTTCACCTTATCAAGTCGTTCATCTCTTTCCTAACGAAGTGTTGTACGAATTTGTAATTCCTTGTTTCCTCTTCCCTACCGGAGTACTTTCAACTTCATTCATCTCCGTTGTATTCTTTCTTTCAATTTGTTCAACTTTCCCTACCTCTTCTCTTTCTCTTCCGTTTTCCCTCCGGTGCCATTCTAGATCTCGGGACGAGATCCTCTCGTAGTGGTGGAGTGTTGTAGCGCCCCGAGACCGATGTGCCAGGTGTCGACCAGTTATTCGCTATTGTTGTCTTGTCATTGCTTGCGTGTCATGCATTGCATATCATGTCATCATGCGCATTTCATTTGCATACATGTTCGTCTCATGCATCCGAGCATTTCCCCTGTTGTCTGTTTTGCAATCCGGCGCTCCTATGTCACCCGGTGTCCCTTTCTACCTCTTTTCGTGTGCGGGTATTAAACATTTCCAGATTGGACCGAGACTTGCCAACCAGCCTTGGTTTACTACCGGTAGACCACCTGCCAAGTTTTGTACCATTTGGACTTCGTTTGATTCTCCAACGGTTAACCGAGGGACCGAAAAGGCCTCGTTTGTGTTGCAGCCCAACACCCTTCCAAAGTGGCCCAAAACCCACCTAAACCCCTTCCATCCCCTCGGTCGTTCGATCACGATCGCGTGGCCGAAAACCGCACCTCATTTGGACTCTCCTAGCTCCCTCTACCTATAAAAGAGCACCCCTCCCCGAAATTTCGGATCATTTCGCGGATGAAACCCTAGATCCACTCCCTTCGCGCCGCCGGACATGTCCAGCCACCGCCGCCACCTCGCTCCGGTGAATCCCGTCGCGACACATCACCCGCCGCCGCCTCCTGCACCAACCAGACGCCGCCACCTCAGCCGGACGCCTCCCTCTCTCTCCACCGCGCCTGCCGCCGGCCCACGGGGCCCGTGGCCGGCCCGCCCGAGCCGCGACCGGGCCCGAGCCCCCGCGCGTCACCCGCCTCTCGACCGCGCCTCACCTTCGTCGCCATATGCCTTGCCGCCGCCGCCATGCTCAGTCCCGCGCTGCCACCAGAGTTCGTCCCCGGCCGTGCCTCGCCTTCTTCCCGCCGGCGCCGCCCTTCGCCGGCATGACCCCGTCGCCGCGTGCCTCCTCCTTCGCGGTGCCTCTACTCCGGCCACCTCGCCGGCGAGCTCCGGCATGAGCTCCGGCCAACGAGCCCTCTCCTCCGACGAACGCAGGCGCCGGCCACCACTGCTCCGGCGAGGATCCGGCCCCGCCTCGATCTGCGTGCATGAACCCTAGATTTGTTCCCGGAGTGGTAATTTCTACTAAGTCCCTGAGTTTTCCATGTTTCATATGCCCATGTTCATCGCATCGTAACTTTGCATCCGTAGATCCGTTTTGGGCATATAGCATATATAAATGTTCATCTCAGAGAGTACATCATTTCATCTCATTGCATCATTTTCATTTGAGTGCATCTTGATGCCCGAAATGCTGTTGGAAGAGTGCTATTTGAGTTAATTGTCAGATCTGCTGCTCCATTTAGCTATTTGTCATTTTTGCCATGATTATTGTGTGCATGATATGCCCCTAAGCTCTACATGAGTTTTGTTATATGTTTTGCCATCTATCCAGAGGTGCAACCCATGTATTTTTGTGACGTGTGTGGTGACTTGCACAAGCTTGCAAAGTGGTGCATTCGTTAATGCTGATTTCAGGGACTTAGCATTTCCACTAAATCCTTGAGCTGTTTATCTCAATATGCCATATGTTCATGTTGTTTACTAGCGATCCGTGCCTCTTTTGAGGATGATCAGTAAGGATGTTTTGTTAATCTTGTAGTGCTCTATCCATCCATGTCTTTATTTGCATTTATGGAGAAACCAAGCTTGAGTCAATCAAGCTCTACTTTTGCAATTTCGTGAATCTAGGCAGATTGTCTACTTGTTAGCGATTTTGCCGAGGATGTTGTAGTTGGTCCGTGCATGCTATGTATTGTTCTTTCCATGTCTAGCTTGTATAATGTGTATTCTTGATGGGTGAATGCTTAGATTGTCATGCCTTGCTCTGTAGTGAGTGCATCGAGCTCGTTAACATGCCTACTTGATATCTGTTTCAGCATGCTCCAGTTTTCACTAAGTATGTGATCTGATTATGCTTTTGCCATGTTCACATGCTTGCAAATGTATTCTCTGGTCCCTTTTGGCTCAAGGTCACTAAGGGACTTTTGTTAAGCTCTTTGAGTAGCTCCATGCCATGCTTTACTTTGCCATGTTCAGATCTTGTAGCATATAGTTTTCATGCTGCAAAGTGTGCTACCTGATCTGAAATTCCAGACAAGTGTTAATTTCACTGTCTGAAATCTGTTTACCGTTTGCATTTTTGCCATGCTTGTTTGAACTTGTTAATGAATGAATTGGCCGTAGCTCAGCGTTCATCTTGTGTTAAGCATCATGAATGGATCCCTGCCATATATTTTGTTGCCATGTTTGGGTGATGTAGCATGTTCATCTTGTTGCATTTAGATGGCTACTTGTTGTATATCGTAGACCGGTGTCATATCTGAATTGCTTGCCATTTCCAAACCGTAACTCCGATTCTGGCGTTCTTTATATCGTTTTCAAGCGATTTCATCTCACCTTTCCAGTGGCACACTTGGATTTCCATGTTGAGGCCAGGTTCATGCATTCCTTGTCAAATCTTTCTTATGCATCGCATACCGCATCCCACATATCATACCATGTTCATGTGTTGGTTGTTTACTATGTTGTGTGTTTCTTTCCGGTGTTTGCTTCTTCGGGTTGGTTCCGGTAACGTCGCGTTTGTCAGGATCCGTTCGTCTATGTCCATTTGTCTTCTTCTTGGATTTGTTCTTCTTCCTTGCGGGATCTCAGGCAAGATGATCATACCCTCGAAATCACTTCTATCTTTGCTTGCTAGTTACTCGCTCTTTCGCTATGCCTATGCTGCGATACCTACCACTTGCTTATCATGCCTCCCATATTGTTAAGCCAAGCCTCTAACCCACCTTGTCCTAGCAAACCGTTGTTTGGCTATGTTACCGCGTTGCTCAGCCCCTCTTATAGCGTTGTTAGTTGCAGGTGAAGATTGAAGTTTGTTCCTTGTTGGAACATGGAGATGTTGTTCCTTGTTGGAACATGTTTACTTGTTGGGATATCACAATATCTTTTATTTAATTAATGCATCTATATACTTGGTAAAGGGTGGAAGGCTCGGCCTTATGCCTGGTGTTTTGTTCCACTCTTGCCGCCCTAGTTTCCGTCATATCGGTGTTATGTTCCCGGAATTTGTGTTCCTTACGCGGTTGGGCTATTATGGGAACCCCTTGACAGTTTGCCTTGAGTAAAACTCTTCCAGCAATGCCTAACATTGGTTTTACCATTTGCCTCACCACCACCTACTTTTCCCTTGGGAGTCGCTCTCTTGAGGGTCATAATTATTTTACCCCCCCCCCCGGGCCAGTACTCCTCTGAGTGTTGGTCCAACTTGTCAGCTGCCGGTGGCCACCAGGGGGCAACTCTGGGCTTACCTACCCGTACCTAAGACAATCTGAGTGTGCCCTGAGAAAGAGATATGTGCAGCTCCTATCAGGATTTGTCGGCACATTCAGGCGGTGTTGCTGGATTTGTTTTAACTTGTCGAAGTGTCTTGTAGAACCGGGATACCGAGTCTGATCGGAACGTCTCGGGAGGAGGTCTATTCCTTCGTTGACCGTGAGAGCTTGTGATGGGGCTAAGTTGGGACACCCCTGCAGGGATTTCTACTTTTGAAAGTTGTGCCCGCGGTTATGGGCGAATGGGAATTTGTTAATGTCCGGTTGTAGATAACTTGAACCTTAACTTAATTAGAATGAGTCAACTGCGTGTGTAGCCGTGATGGTCTCTTTCCGGCGGAGTCCGGGAAGCGAACACGGTGTTGGAGTTATGCTTGACGTAGGTTGTTTTAGGATCACTTCTTGATCATACTTTTATCGACCGTGCTTTGCCTTCTCTTCTCGCTCTCATTTGCGTATGTTAGCCACCATATATGCTAGCCACTTGCTGCAGCTCCACCTCATATCTTTACCTTACCCATAAGCTTAAATAGTCTTGATCGCGAGGGTGCGAGATTGCTGAGTCCCCGTGGCTCACAGATACTTCCAAAACCAGCTTGCAGGTGCCGACGAGCCCGTGCAGATGACGCAACCAAGCTCAAGGAGGAGCTCGATGAAGATCTTGTCCTTTGTGTTGTTTCGTTTCAGTCGATCAGTAGTGGAGCCTAGTTGGGGTCGATCGGGGACCTTGTCGCATTTGGGGTCTTCTTTTATTTTGGTTTTGTAGTCGGACCTTGATTGTATCTGGATGATGTAATGCTTTATTCTTGTAATTGCATGAAGTGGCGATTGTAAGCCAACTATGTATCTCCTCCCCTTATGTTTTACATGGGTTGTGTGAAGATTGCCTAACTTGCGACATTGCTTTCAATGCGGTTATGCCTCTAAGTCGTGCCTCGACACGTGGGAGCTATAGCCGCATCGAGGGCATGACAAGTTGGTATCAGAGCCTTCCCCGACCTTAGGAGCCCCATTGCTTGATCGAATTAGCGGACGAGTTGAGTCTAGAAAAATGTTTTGAGTCATTTAGGAATTATATATCGGAGAGTTTAGGAATTCTTTTTACTCCCCAGTCCATTCATCGCTCTGGTAAGGCATCCTGACGTAGAGTTTTGACTATTCTCTTCTCAAATTTCACTAAAAAAATTAGGATCACGCGGGTATCTTGGAATCGTTCCGATGGTTTTGTGAGAAGAACATCGTTCTTGGTGCCTCCTGTCTTTAGGGGTTGTGGCAGTGTCCCGGGGAGTTGAGCTCCGAGGTGTTGTCGTCACAATTTTATCGTTGCAGTTCTGGAATACCTGAGTTTAGTACGCCGACATCGAAAATCTCTTTTATGCAGTTCGTTGGTGAGATAACCTCGACGCCACCCAGTACTGGGGCAGGAGTTCGGGAGTATTGCCATAACTCGTATAATGGATGCTTTTCGAAGGTTGAGGTAGATGATTTCCGAAGGTTTCTTGGTTATGTGTTGAAGGATGGATACAGCTGGATGTAGGATTTGCTAGTTTGGTTGAGATATTATGCTTCCCCTGTATCCCCAACACCTGATTGCATCCGGAAAATTTCGGGAGTTTATAAGTGGGAATTCAAGTAGCTCTTAGGATATCTTTCTGACAGATGTATGATATGAAATTGGGGTTCAACGTCTAGTGGTCCGCCTATTCACGGTCGGTTTTACAGTGGTCTTGTTGTGTCTTAAAGAGTCCTTGGCTATGCCGACTCGGGGACGCTTCGTATGCCATGTGCACTGCCTTCTACATGATGGTGCTGTACGATCGAGCCCGTGTAGGCCCCACCACGAAAACTTCGGATGATATCTCTATCATATGTTTGTTCCGGCTTATTCTGCAAGCCAATCCTTTGTTTGTTTTGAGTTGTGGTATTCGAGTTGCTTCAATGTCAAGTGTTGATTGCATACCATTCCTAAATGGTGTTCTCATACTCCGATGTGAATGCAAATCCTTCTTGATAATCGAGATTGCCATGTCAATCCTTTTTCAACTGGTGTGCTTCTCTTCAAGTGGATCCGATCATCTCAACATCCGCAAGATCAACTCAAGTCTTCTCAATGTGGATTGCTTCATCCGTTCCAAGTTTCCTTTATTTTCCCACCCACCCACCCTTTTTCTTCGACGACTCAGAATTCTTAATCAAGTATCCTTTTATTCATATGAAGTCTCTCCATTCTTTTCCATCAATTTTCTTATCCGGTGATTCTCATGAAGATTCTAACAGAGCCTCAAGTTCAGCATTGTTCGTTCCCTTTCTTCTCCAGTGGATTCAAGTCAAGCTTTGTTGATCACATCATTTTCCTCATTTCAAATGCTTTCTCATGTCGGTGCACCTCTTAATCATCCACTTCTCGCTATTCAATTGTTCCGGAGTGCTCAAGATATCTCGAAGATTTGTGTTTTCCACTCTACATTCGTTCAACATCCTTTGAGGTTGTTATCTCATTCAAGTCATTTAATTCAACTGGTGCAATCTCTCTTTTAATCATTCTAACGGTGTTCTTCTCTTGAGTGGGCCCTAACCCACAGGTCATTTTCTAGGATCTTACCTGACTCTTCTTATTTTCCCGGCGTTATTCTCAAATTCTTTTCCAAGTTTGACGTAAGAATGAGTTATCATCAGTCAAATGTCTTTCTCCAAGATCTTCCAAATAATTTTCATCATTGTCCCAACCTCTTCGTTTTGATTCTTCCGGAGCGTCTAAATAATTTGGTGGTGTTCCTCGTCATAATTCTCAGAATTTGAAGTTCAAAGAAGAGTTTCTCTCAAATCTTGCCCCATTCTCGGCCATCATCTCATAGTTGTTTTTGGATTGTGAGAATTTTTTTCACCTATCCGGAGCAATTCAAGAGTCTTTTCAGTTTGATTCTCCGGAGGCCATCATCTCAGAAATATTCATCTCAACTTTCAGCTATCATTCTCCAAATTTTACCGGTGCTTCATTCAAGTGATCCTTAATCGGCTCGTGATCTCTTCGTTCTCATGTATCTAAATTCTCTCAAGCATCTTCATTCATTTGCTAATTCTTCCCGGTGTTTTCTTTATCTTCTCTTCGTTCATTTTAATTCTTATGGTGGTTTGCTCAAAATTCTTCTTCCTTCATTTATCACATAAATGTATTCACTGTTTCAATTCTACCGGCGGGTCGTTCAAGATTTTCTCAAGTTGGCGCGATGTCTCTCTTAATATTTTCTACGGGAATAAGTAGTATGCCAAATCTGTTGTTTGTCATCAATTTAATAGGTGAAGGATAAGCATAATGCAATCCTTATTCTTATTTCATCCAAGTGTGTAATTTCCTATTCCGGAGGTTCATCAAAATTCTTGATCTCAATTGTTCATCTTATCTTTTTCCCGGAGTTCCTACCTCTCGCAATTATAACACCACGGAGATCCATCTAAATCATTACAAGGTTTCACCTTGTGTTTCCAACTTCTCTTTCTTTTCGTTATCCTTTTGTTTACCGGAGTTCTTCATGAAGGTTCTACTTGATGGCTCATCAAGGAGTTATTTCCTTCTCGAAGTGTTCATCGAGATTCTTTTCTAAGGAGCTCAAGTTTTCTTCTTCTCGCAATCCGGAGTGCATCCTTTCTTCCGTATCATTGGGGGTGGTATTATGTCATTTCTTGATAATTTGAGTTCATGTTTCATGATGCACAGGTTGTTAAGAATGAGGTATTTTAAAGCCATCAATCTCGTCATTGGAATTATCTTGGGCTATATTTCACCTAAAACCGTCCCTAAGGATTGTTGCTATTTATGGTGCTCATATAAGACCCAAGTTCTTCTTTCATCCTTCCGGTGAAATAGCGTTCTCATCTCCTTGTTCATTCAAATTCTTTTCCCACGAGTGGCAGGTTGTCACCTCATATTTTGAGCGGTATTCCATAAGACCATATCAATCTTATCCTTTCGTTGTTGTGTTTCCAACAACTCCGTTCGACCCTTCTCCTAAAGATGCCTTTTCAAGCTCTTTTGTGGCAGAAGTTGACATTTTCTTCTCCATTCTCCTATTTCAATTATCTATCTTCTATTCTTTTGTTCCGGAGCCATTGCGATGTTGCTCTTTTCTCTCATCATCTTGGATCATGCTCCTTTTGTGTTTATCCATCTAACCGGAATGTTGTGTCATCTCTTCTAGCTCTTTTCACCTTATCAAGTCGTTCATCTCTTTCCTAACGAAGTGCTGTACGAATTTGTAATTCCTTGTTTCCTCTTCCCTACCGGAGTGCTTTCAAATTCATTCATCTCCGTTGTATTCTTTCTTTCAATTTGTTCAACTTTCCCTACCTCTTCTCTTTCTCTTCCGTTTTCCCTCCGGTGCCATTCTAGATCTCGGGACGAGATCCTCTCATAGTGGTGGAGTGTTGTAGCGCCCCGAGACCGATGTGCCAGGTGTCGGCCAGTTATTCGCTGTTGTTTTCTTGTCATTGCTTGCGTGTCATGCATTGCATATCATGTCATCATGCGCATTTCATTTGCATACATGTTCGTCTCATGCATCCGAGCATTTTCCCTGTTGTCTGTTTTGCAATCCGGCGCTCCTATGTCACCCGGTGTCCCTTTCTACCTCTTTTCGTGTGCGGGTATTAAACATTTCCGGATTGGACCGAGACTTGCCAAGCGGCCTTAGTTTACTACCGGTAGACCACCTGTCAAGTTTTGTACCATTTGGACTTCGTTTGATGCTCCAACGGTTAACCGAGGGACCGAAAAGGCCTCGTGTGTGTTGCAGCCCAACACCATTCCAAAGTGGCCCAAAACCCACCTAAACCCCTTCCATCCCCTCGGTCGTTCGATCACGATCGCATGGCCGAAAATCGCACCTCATTTGGACTCTCCTAGCTCCCTCTACCTATAAAAGAGCACCCCTCCCCGAAATTTCGGATCATTTCGCGGATGAAACCCTAGATCCACTCCCTTCGCACCGCCGGGCATGTCCAGCCGCCGCCGCCACCTCGCTCCGGCGAATCCCGTCGCGATACGTCACCCGCCGCCGCCTCCTGCACCAACCAGACGCCGCCACCTCAGCCGGACGCCTCCCTCTCTCTCCACCGCGCCTGCCGCCGGCCCGCGGGGCCCGAGGCCGGCCCGCCCGAGCCGCGACCGGGCCCGAGCCCCCGCGCGTCGCCTGCCTCTCGACCGCGCCTCACCTTCGTCGTCGTATGCCTTGCCGCCGCCGCCATGCTCAGTCCCGCGCTGCCACCGGAGTTCGTCCCCGGCCGCGCCTCGCCTTCTTCCCACCGGCGCCGCCCTTCGCCGGCATGACCCCGTCGCCGCGTGCCTCCTCCTTCGCGGTGCCTCTACTCCGGCCACCTCGCCGGCAATCTCCGGCGTGAGCTCCAGCCGGCGAGCCCTCTCCTCCGGCGAACGCAAGCGCCGGCAACCACTACTCCGGCGAGGATCCGGCCCCACCTCAATCTGCGTGCACGAACCCTAGATCTGTTCCCGGAGTGGTAATTTCTACTAAGTCCCCGAGTTTTCCATGTTTCATATGCCCATGTTCATCGCATCGTAACTTTGCATCCGTAGATCCGTTTTGCGCATATAGCATATCGAAATGTTCATCTCAGAGAGTGCATCATTTCATCGCATTGCATCATTTTCATTTGAGTGCATCTTGATGCCTGAAATGCTGTTGGAAGAGTGCTATTTGAGTTAATTGTCAGATCTGCTGCTCCATTTAGTTATTTGTCATTTTTGCCATGATTATTGTGTGCATGATATGCCCCTAAGCTCTACATGAGTTTTGTTATATGTTTTGCCATCTATCCAGAGGTGCAACCCATGTATTTTTGTGATGTGTGTGGTGACTTGCACAAGCTTGCAAAGTGGTGCATTCGTTAATGTTGATTTCAGGGACTCAGCATTTCCACTAAGTCCTTGAGCTGTTTATCTCAATATGCCATATGTTCATGTTGTTTCCTAGCGATCCGTGCCTCTTTTGAGGATGATCAGTAAGGATGTTTTGTTAATCTTGTAGTGCTCTATCCATCCATGTCTTTGTTTGCATTTATGGAGCAACCTAGTTTGCGGCAATCGAGCTCTACTTTTGCTATTTCGTGAATCTCGGGAGGAGGTCTATTCCTTCGTTGACCGTGAGAGCTTGTGATGGGCTAAGTTGGGACACCCCTACAGGGATTTGAACTTTCGAAAGTTGTGCCCGCGGTTATGGGCAGATGGGAATTTGTTAATGTCCGATTGTAGATAACTTGAAGCTCAACTTAATTAAAATGAGTCAACTGCGTGTGTAGCCGTGATGGTCTCTTTCCGACGGAGTCTGGGAAGCAAACACGGTGTTGGAGTTATGCTTGACGTAGGTTGTTTTAGGATCACTTCTTGATCATACTTTTATCGACCGTGCTTTGCCTTCTCTTCTCGCTCTCATTTGCGTATGTTAGCCACCATATATGCTAGTCGCTTGCTGCAGCTCCACCTCATATCTTTACCTTAACCATAAGCTTAAATAGTCTTGATCGCGAGGGTGCGAGATTGCTGAGTCCCCGTGGCTCACAGATACTTCCAAAACCAGCTTGCAGGTGCCGATGAGCCCGTGCAGATGATGCAACCGAGCTCAAGGAGGAGCTCGATGAAGATCTTGTCCTTTGTGTTGTTTTGTTTCAGTCGATCAGTAGTGGAGCCCAGTTGGGGTCGATTGGGGACCTTGTCGCATTTGGGGTCTTCTTTTATTTTGGTTCCGTAGTCGGACCTTGATTGTATCTGAATGATGTAATGCTTTATTCTTGTAATTGTGTGAAGTGGCGATTGTAAGCCAACTATGTATCTCCTCCCCTTATGTTTTACATGGGTTGTGTGAAGATTGCCTAACTTGTGACATTGCTTTCAATGCGGTTATGCCTCTAAGTCGTGCCTCGACACGTGGGAGCTATAGCCGCATCGAGGTCGTGACACCCCTAAACCAGGCTTCAATGACGATGAGTTCGGCGCACAGATTGTCTTTGGCATTGCAAGGCGGGTTCCTCCTCCGAATACTTCATAGAAGATTTTGAACACGAGGATCGTGTCTGGCTCTGCAAAACAAGTTCCACATACCACGGTAGAGAAAATAATATTTCCACAAATCTAATCTGCTGACATACCCCGTAGTGTGACATCACACCACAGCCAGGTCTTTATTCGAATCACTTTTCATAACCCACCTCAGCGTGTTTCGCGAGGCGGTTTCCTTGGCACGTCTTGTCGAAGTAGAGATCGTGTCCCCTTTATTACGGGATTCTCATCAATACGGGCGTGGGTAACCCAACCGTGCCTATTGGTAGGACTCCTAGATCTTAGGCAAGTCCCAAACGGGCACGAGGAGGACGCTTGATATTCACCCTCTTTATAAAGGGGACAAGGCTTTTTCCTCTCGATCTTAATCGAATTCATCTCCCGCCTCGAGTTCCAACACCCAAAGCTCAGGTTCAGGCACTTCAGACCTTCAACTATGTCTGGATCCAACCTTCAAGGTCGGTGGATGCCTTCCTCCGTCACGGAGGAGGACATCAAGAAGTTGAGAGAGGCCAGATATCTGACCGCCGAAATTTCGCATCGGCTGCCTGCCCGAGGGCAAGTCGTCCCTACTCCCGAACCCAAAGAGAGCGTTGTGTTCGTCTCCCACTTCCTCCGAGGACTAGGCCTCGCTCTGGATCCCTTTGTTAGGGGTCTCATGTTCTATTATGGGCTAGATTTTCATGATCTCACTACTAGGAAAAGGGCTATAGATGGAAATAACACTAATGGCGCACCAGACATGTGGTGCGCCATTACTATATACTAACGGCGCACCATCTGTTGGTGCGCCATTAGTGTGGAAGACACTAATGGCGCACCAGGCACACGGTGCGCCACTAGTAACAAAATGTTTTTTTTCATTTTTTCAAACATACTAATGGCGCATCCGGGCAGAGTGCGCCATTAGTTGTTAGAAGTACTAATGGCGCACCAGCAATAGAGTGCGCCACTACTGTATTTTTTTTACTTTTTTGCAAAACTACTAATGGCGCACTGTTGCATAGTGCGCCATTACTAGTTTAAACTAGTAATGGCGCACTGTGCCATGGTGCGCCATTAGTATAAAAATTATTTTTTTTACTTTTTTGCAAAACTACTAATGGCGCATGTCTGTGTGGTGCGCCATTAGTATGTTGGGTTACTAATGGCGCATGTCTCTGTGGTGCGCCATTAGTAACCTGGGACCAGCTAGATATATTTGGACAGCCACACCTACACACTCACTTTCCCCACTTCATTCCCCCCACCTCCTTCTCTAAGCTTGTCGGTTGCCTCCTCCTCCTCACCTCATTTACACCATAGATTCATCAAAATTAAGTGTTGAAATTACCTTTTTTTTGATAGGTAAGTAAGGGGAAAGCTATCTTCATGTTGTAGATCTACTTTTTTTTCTCCCTAGCTCGCTCGAACAACATGCACATGCACCTTTTGTGGCCTAGCTAGATCTATGTATGTTTGTGGTGTTCCATATATGTTTGTGTTTGCAGGTACCGGTATTTGAAATGCGATAGTTGCCAATATTTTGCCGGAATGTTGATTCATTTCCGTTTCGGCAAGAATTTTGTCACTATGCATTATTTTTGGTCCTATTTTTATGGAAAGTCATGCCAAATTTTTTCTTGGTTCTAAAATATCATTTTGCTCTACCCCGCAGGCGACCATGGTCCGCACGATGACTGAAGGCATCGTGAATAGGTTTTTGAGCTCCGCGAAGGCCGAGATGCTTCAAAGGAACGAGACGGAGATAAGATGTCCGTGTCGAAGATGCAAGCTGAAGAGCCTTATTGCGGACCCGGATTCCAGGCAGGTGCGGGACCACCTGCTCTTGCGTGGTTTCATGGATGGCTATCGGTGGCAAGGTGGTGAAGATTACTATGAAGTCATCCATGGGGGCCGGGCAAGAAATGAGGAAGGGCAACAAGACAACCACCATGGCTCAGGCAGGCGAGAAGACGAAGAATCTCCAGGACATGATCATGATGGTGATGCTGTACACAGTCATCATGTAGAAGATGTCGGACATGATGATGAGGAAGATGCCGGAGCAGATGAAGGGCATGATCATGAATATCTAGATGCTGGAGGAGCAAACGACGATGAACCATCGATGGGCTGGGTGCAGGACCCTCATATTCAAGAGCTGCTTCTCAAGCAGACGGATAACGCAAGAGCTGCCGCCCGAGAGAAAGCCAAGCTGGATCAACTGGAGATAGACGCGGTTACTCCATTATATGAAGGATGCAGACCCGAGGATACCCGCCTGAAAGTAACGCTCATGGCTTTGGAGATGAAGGTAAAACACAAAATGACCGACGCATGCTTCGATGAGAACATGTTATTCTGGCACGAACGTCTTCCCAAGGGGAACAAGTGCCCAACCAGTTTTGAGGAGGCGAAGAAAGTCGTGCGTCCTCTGGATTTACCGCACGTGAAATACCATGTGTGCATGAACAATTGCATCATTTATCGGGGCGAGCACGCGGAGTCTACCATATGTCCGGTGTGCGGCGTCACTCGATACAAGAAGAGGAAGAAAGCTCCTCGAAAAGTGGTGTGGTACTTTCCGATCACTCCTCATCTGCAGCGGTATTTCGCGGACCCTAAGGTAGCAAAGCTCCTGCGTTGGCACGCGGATATGTAGGAGAAGAAGCGAGAAGATGACGCAAATGATCCGGAGATAAATAAAAAAGACAAGATGCTGAGTTATCCTAAGGATGGGAGCCAGTGGCAAGCGTTGAACTTCGAACACCCAGAATTTGGGAAGGATCCAAGGAACATCGTGCTGGGCGCGAGCACCGATGGAGTCAATCCATTTGGCAGCCAGAGAAGCACAAATAGCACCTGGCATGTGTTTCTGTGGATGTACAACCTTCCCCCTGGTTGTGCATGAAGAGGAAGTACATTCACATGAGTATGCTAATTGAAGGGCCGAAACAACCAGGGAACGACATCAATCTGTATCTGGGGCTGCTCAAAGAGGAGCTAGACACGCTGTGGAAAATGCCAGCCAATACGTGGGACGCCATAGAGAAAGAATATTTCCCTATGAGAGCCGCACTGCTCACGACGGTGCACGACGATCTCGGTTACGGATATCTCGCAGGGCAGGTGGTCCACGGATTTTCTGGATGCGTCAGGTGCATGGATGACACAACATATCGCCAGCTAGATAGAGATCCCAGGTCTTTGAAAACCGTGTTTATGGGACATCGAAGGTGCCTTCGCGACGATGACCCATGGAGGAAACGCAAGGATCTGTTCGATGGTGAAACCGAACTCCGAAGACGCCCGCGTACGAGGAGCGGCGAGGAAATAGACGGGCTATTGAAAAATTGGAAAGATTGCCCACTGTCGGGAAAGAAGCAAAAGGCGCCAGAGCCGGGAAAGAAGCGAAAGGCGCCAGAGCCGCTGCTGAAGGTATGGAAAACGAGGTCTATTTTCTGGGACTTGCCGTACTGGAAGATCCACCGTGTGCCTCACAGCCTTGATGCCATGCATATCTTGAAGAACGTGTGCGAGAGTCTGCTTGGTACCCTGCTCAACATGCCAGAGAGGACCAAAGATGGGCCGAAAGCAAGGGCAGACTTGAAATCAATGGGCATCAGGCAGGAGCTTCACGCTAATGATGATGATGATGATGATGAGGCGAAGCAGGACACAGAAAGTCGTCGCAAAGGCAAAAAGGCCAAGAAGACCGGAAATGACTACCTTCCCGTGTGCTTCACTCTAAGTTAGGAGGAGATCGAGCAGTTTTTCACCTGCCTCGTAGGAGTAAAACTTCCTTACAGTTATGCGGGGAAGATAAGCAGATACCTAGACCCAGCAAAGCAGAAGTTCAGCGGGATGAAGTCTCACGACTATCACGTGCTGATGACACAGATACTTCCAGTTGCAATCCGTGGGATCATGGACGCGCACATCCGTGAAACACTATTTGGCCTATGCAACTTTTTCGACGTCATCTCTCGGAAGTCGGTTGGCGTGAGGCAACTCAGAAGGCTACAGGAAGAGATCGTGGTGATACTATGCGAGCTTGAGATGTACTTCCTGCCCGCATTCTTCGACGTTATGGTGCATCTGCTGGTCCATATCGTGGAGGATATCATCCAACTCAGGCTGACGATCCTGCACAGCATGATGCCGTTCGAAAGGATTAATGGTGTCATCAAAGGATACGTTCGCAACATGTCACGTCCAGAGGGAAGTATAGCCAGGGGCTTT
The DNA here is from genome assembly GCF_018294505.1 of Triticum aestivum. Classification (NCBI taxonomy): domain Eukaryota; kingdom Viridiplantae; phylum Streptophyta; class Magnoliopsida; order Poales; family Poaceae; genus Triticum; species Triticum aestivum. The sequence goes on along the minus strand of NC_057812.1, from coordinate 722,327,004 downwards.
CTGACCGAAGAGTGCATCTCCTACTGAACGAATTATCTAGGCATCGAGAACCCCGTTGGTCTGCCCGTCAACAGGCACCTCGGCAGGCTCGCTGGATGGGGTCACCGTGAGGGTCGCCGCGAAATGCATGTCGACTTCGAGGGTCGACTCGCCGACTTTGAAAGAGCAAACCTAGTCGCGCTACAACACATAGACGTGGTCGATCCTTGGGTGGTAGAGCACAAAACCTTTATTGAGAAGACGTACAATGACCGAGGCCAACAAAGGACGAACGGAGATATAATCAAAGAGCACAACTCATGTTTCACGCATTGGTTCAAGCAGAGGCTTCTGCCATACCCTTTACATGAGGATTCTTCCGCGGAAGAACAACTCATATTCGCCTTGTCACAGGGCGCCGAGCACAACCTGATGAACTATGAGGCGTACGATATCAACGGCTACACATTCTACACCGAGGACAAGGACATGAAGAGCGATGGTTATTAGAACTCTGGGGTAACGATGGAATCCTACACCGGTAACGACAAGGACACATACTACGGAAGGATCGAGGAGATCTAGGAGCTGAGCTACGCTGGAGAGAAGGTCCCGATGTTCCGTGTCAGATGGGCCAAGAGCGTCCTAAAAGAAGACCGGTATTTCACCACCATGGTTATACCCGAAGCCAAATCCAAGACTGCGGGCGCAAATGTCACCGCGAAAAATGAGCCATGGGTACTGGCTTCCCAAGTGGACCAATGCTTCTTCATTACCGACCCATCAAAGCCCAGTCGTGTTGTCGTGAGGAGAGGCAAAAGGAAGATCATCGGAATGGATGGAGTAGCCAATGAGCAAGACTTCGACAAGTACGGCGACCCGAAGATCAAACATGACGACGACAATGAAGTAGCAGCATACACCACAAGAAGAAGCAGGACCACCCTACCTAAAGGACGTCCGTTCCACAGAAGAACTCCATTTGCGAAAAAGAAGGGCAAGAAGATTATGAACAGATAGCTAGCTAAGATCGACTGTATTTAAATCGTAGTCTTCATTTCTCGGTTGTATTTCATGGGCACTTTTTGATATCATGAATATTTTTAAATTTCATGGGCACTTTTTGAATTCATGAATATTTTTTCAAATTTGATGATATTTTTTCATATTCAATATGATAAAATATTGAATATTCATGAGGACACTCGATCTCGATCCCCCTCCATCTCGATCTCGATTCCCCCTCCATCTCGATCTCGATCCCACCCGCGCCTCCTCTCCCCTCTTCATTTTTAAAAAAATAATATTAATAAAGTGTAGACTACAATTGTTGTTAAACAACAATTATTACTGTTTTTATAAAAAAATATTACTGTTTCATATTCATATTCATTTTCTAAAAAATTATTACATGCAACAACAAAAAAATTACTTACGGCGCACCTCTGGCTGGTGCGCCATTGCTATATATAAAAAAAGATTGCTAATGGCGCACCTCTGCCTGGTGCGCCATTGCTATGTAAAAAAAAGATTACTAATAGCGCACCTCTGCCTGGTGCGCAATTGCTATGTAAAAAAAGATTACTAATGGCACAACGACCGCAGGTGCGCCATTAGTAAGATTCCCCCCTAGCTAATTCCCTCCCTTTCACCAGATCCCCTTCGTCCCTCTCCCTCGCCCCCCTAGCTAATTCCCCCCGCTGCCCCGACCCACGCCGCCGCCGCCCCCGCGCCTCCGTCTCCGTCGCTGCCCCCACGCCGCCGCCTCCCCCGCGCCTCCGTCTCCGTCGCCGCCCCCATGCCTCCTCATCGTGGTTAGGTAACCCTCCTCCCTCTGCCTCTCTTCTCCTCTCTTCCTTCTCTCTTCTCCTCTCTTCCTCCTCCCTCTTCCTCTCTTCTCCTCTCTTCCTCCTCTGCCTCTCTTCTCCTCTCTTTCTCCTCTCCTCTTAGGTAACCCAAACTTAATTTTGTGATGGTGCATTAGGAGGATCAGGAGGCAAGTTGCAGTGCTGCAAGTGGCAAGAAGAAGAGCAGCAAGCATTAGATGCTTGCACTCCTGCTCTTATTTGCTTTTGAAGCAAAGTTTTTTCCTAGCTGGAATAACACAGTAAAAAATAAGTGTCTGAACAAGCTGTTGCGTTTTGCTGTGAATGTGCAGGTGTTCCTGGGCTGAGGGAGAGGATAGAGGCACGAGGAGGAGAAGAGCACCTGGACCAGAGTTGAGAATGAATGAGATGGTGTTTAAACCATGGCTAACTTAATTTGTGTTTGGGGTTGGAGCTGGGAAAGAGAGACAGAGGGATAGGAGGGGGGAGGGGAAAGAGAAATGTTTATTTTAGGGTTTAATTAGACTCAAGATTCTGGTGTTTAACCCTGTTGTGTTGCTTCTAGAAATAATATAAAAGCTGTGAAAAAGAAATCTGTGGAGTTGGCACTTTACATAAGGTTGTAGATCATTGTAGTGTCCTAATGTCTAAGACTGTTGCATTGGAGGTTCATCTTGCAAACATACCAGAACTTGCAAACATTTTATTACTTGTTGCATTGGAGGTTCATCTTGTCTTGAGGCAAACAAATCAGCATTGGAGGCTCATCTTTGAGGCTCATCTTTATTGCATATCAGAACTTGCAAACCAATCTGTGAAAGACTTGTAAAGTTGCTGGGTTTTGTCTCCGACCATTGTGTCGTGATGAATTTGCAGGTACCCCGAGAGGCCCTTGAGTTTGCTGGAATGTCGATTAACTTCCGTTCCGGCAAATTCGGGTACTCCATATGTCGTATTTTCAGCAAAGGTCATGCTGAAATTTTCCATGAATTTTAGCATGACTTTGCTAAAAATAGGACATATGGGGTACTTGCGACTAATGCACGGGCCGGGGTATCTTAGTACTTAGTTAAGTAGGATCAACTGCCCCGCCATTCTTGCTGCATTAAACCATAGGTGGCAATAGAGCCAAGTGATTAGGCCCTAAACCCTAGATGATAAACCCAACATAGGTGGCAATAGAGCCAAGTGATTAGTGCCAAGTGATTAGGCCCAACCTAGGGTGCCTCGGCATCGATAAACCCTAAATGATGAAAACTTAACTTGGCTTCTATAGGGTGCCTCGGTGTCGATGAGAACCTAAATGATGTACGCTTAGGCTTTTAGGGTGCCTCGGCGTCGAAAAAACCTAGATGATGAAAGCTTAGGCTTTTAGGGTGCCTCGACGTCGATAAACCCTAAATGATAAAACCTTGGCTTTTAGGCTGCCTCGGTGTCGATAAGAACCAAAATGATGAAAGCTTAGGCTTTTAGGGTGTCTCGGTGTCGACAAGCCCTAAATGATAAAAGCTTAGCTTTTAGGATGCCTCGGTGTCGACAAACCCTAAATGATGTAGTTTTGAATTATGAACGTAGGATATGTCGTCATCATCATCGGACGATGAAAGTCTCCCGGTGGGGTGCAACTGGTGCCACGAAGATCGAGGTTTGTGCGACATGCCTCACCTGGACGATGATCGGCGCTTCAGCATTAAGCTCGAGGAGATCTTCGAAGTTGAAATGGTACACAACAACGACAAGTGTTATTTTCATAATTAAGCATGACTTCAACTATTTCAACGTGTAATTTTCATCTTTTACAATTCGAGTATAGCTTATACCATGCCATGCAAGACGCTATGTCTTGGAGAGGATGGATTTTGAAGACCATGAAATTTCTGAAACAAAGAAAATTCACCAAAGGACTCATCACGATGTGGACTTTGAAGTAAATCTATATAATTCTGAGAGCGTAACCCATTTTGGTTGCAAAAATTGGGAAGCATTTTGCAAGATGTATGGTTTTGATGAGGGTATGCTTATCACCATGGATCTTGGTAATCCTGACATCAACCAAGACAATATGGACATTTGGGTCCTTGTTGATACGCCTCCAGTTCTACCGCTATGTGAGTTTCTCAAACATAGTTATTAGCTAATTTATATTGTTTATTTCAAAATAGTTGACAGCTTATTTCCATTGACAGCTTATTTTTATTGTTCAAAGAATGTGCGGGAGATGGTAGACAAAACCCACTACACCGATGGCTCCGAATTAACAACTAACAAGGAGAAAAATCATCTGGTCGGATTTTGTACTGACATTGAGAATTACATTATCCACAATCAAACTCCTCAACATTATGGTAAATACGTGCCACTAGTGCATGTGTTCAACTACGGTAACTACCATGGAGATACCCTGGTAAGATTTTTACTATTACGACATCCGTGCATCTTTTGCATACTTCTAAAACTAGTACATCATTGCTAACTATGAAGTTATTACTATGTTTTTCAACAGATAATCCCAGAGAATTGTGTGCCTCATATGATGTATCAGAAAGGTAGTGTTCACGTTTTGAACATACAGCCAGGTCGTCCTACGAATCTCAACTGTCCATACGAGATTTCTAAAAGAAGTGGAAACATGAAAATCAAAGGATGGAAAAAATGTATGGACAGTCGTAAGGAGCTTCTTGGAAGCAAAAGGAAGCGAAGTGCAAGAATTGGAGACAGGATGTTCTCCATTCTCCATAATGGAGAGTCAGGGTCAATATTGGTGTATGCTATTTTAGCTTAAATAGGGTATTTAGGACCTGCCTAATACTGATGATCATGTCCTAAGAACAATTAAGTAGGGTTGGTTCGATGACTATCAAGATGATGATCGTATGACTTGTTATGAATAACGAGTAGAAGTTGTATGATGATGATTAGTAGGACTTGTTAGGATTAGTATTACTTCCGACAAACTCGATACTCGCGGTCTCGAGACTTGTATTGTTTTATCTTTGTTCGGTCTTTTGAATTCGGAGACTAATATGATGAATTGTATTCAGAGACAAATCTTCTATTGTATTCGATGAATCTGCTGTTGTTGTGTGCTACTATCTATATTCTGTCAAATAATATATTTTGTAACCTGTGCAAAAATCAGGAAAAGTAAAAAAACCTAATATTCATACTAATGGCGCATCACTAAAGAGTGCGCCATTAGTATGCCAAGTATACTAATGGCGCATCCATCCGAGTGCGCCATTAGTGTGCCAAAGCACATGGTTAGATATGGCCCTGGGAGGCATACTAATGGCGCATGGTGTTATATACTAATGGCGCACTAGGTGGTGCGCCATTAGTATACCAGATACTAATAGCGCACCAGTGGTGCACCATTAGTAAAAAATACTAGTGGCATGATACTAATGGCGCACCAGTGATGCGCCATTAGTAGGCAAAACCGGTGCGCCATTAGTAGGCCTTTTCCTAGTAGTGTCTGGCCCCGGATTCCCTTCTTCACATCTCGACATTTATTGTCGTATGTGAGGCCTTCCTCTGCATTACCCCTCACTTCAGCCTGTGGCTCAAGACCTTCGATGTGAAGTCGAAGATGATCGAGGGGCAGCATGCAGCATGCGGAGGCGCTTTAATAAGCAAAATCGTTGGCGCTCCATGGCCTGAGGGTTTCTTCCCAGAGGTGTCCAGATTGTGGCGGCGGGAGTGGTTCTACATCACAGCTCCCCGAAGTGCCAAGTGGGTAGCTGCCCCCACCTTTCGCTCGGGCCCCCCACCACAACTGATGTCATGGATCAGCAGGGGGGCTGAGCTGGGGTCCATCCAAGGACGTGCCAATACTGCAAAGCCGTATCCGAGATCTCTTTGAGAGAGATTTTAGTCTGGTTATGGTAGTGCAAGTTATGCTAGTTCATCAAGTCCAGCCTTGCAAACGCCGGCCCCTTCGCATGTGGGAATTCAACCCGAAAGGACCGCGAGGTATTCATAATTTCCTCGGCATGACGCACGAAGAGATGTACAAATTTTTCTTCGAACCACAAATAATGTGTCCAGACATCACTAAGGATGCAGGTCTGAGCTGCAATCGACCGGATACCCATGTAAGTAGCCCCACATCCGAACACACTGTCCGTTAATTACCGCAACATTTCCCTAAAAAAGCCGCTCTTTGACCAGGATTGGATAGCGAAGGCAAAGTTGATCAGGTGTCCGGCCCCCCTCCCTGAGACCTCACCAAATCCCGTGCTAACCAGGATGCTGGAGATTGCGCCTTATCAAGCGCCCTCAGGAGAAGATAATGGGGGGAACAAGGAGGCTAGCGCCTCCGCGAAGGAGGTCAGCCGGGGGGAGGAACTGAAACTTCCTCTCTCCAGGGACGGAAGAGGACCGCCTCTGAGGACCCGGAGACAATGGTCTCCAAACGGGGGAAGAATCTCCGCTGGAGGGTCCTGCCCTGGGGGATACCCTGGCCGCACTATGCCCTCAAGGGGATCAGCCCTCCACCGAGCTGTAAGTAAAAGGGTACTTGATAATGAAAATATCTCGCTTTACTTTCGAGGACAATAACCGAAGCATTCATCTTGAAGTTCGGATCTTAGCCCTTCTCAGCAGAGCTTGTCTTCAGGGGATCTTCTTCCAAAGATGATGGAGAGCGAAACGCCTCCCCCTGCCACACCACCTCACGAGGCGGGCGACCCCGAGGTGTCATCGCGGAGGGTTTCTCCTGATCCGGCAAGGCCAGAAGGTAATCATGTGGCCACCCGAAGTCCTCAGTATCCGGCTCTTGAAGGCAGCAATCAAAAGAGTCTGGCACCGTCTAGTGTGCGGTCGGACGTACTGAGGGATCTGCTAGAGCAAGCGGCTATCTCAGAAGAGCACCGCACGTTGATGGGTATGGTGATTGAAAGGATTTCATCCGCCGAAAGCGGGTTGCATGAAGCCTTTATGAGTACACTGTCGGGTTTTAAGGTACACGAAACGATGTACATTGTTGATAGTACCGCACATTTTTAGATGTGCCCTGTGTAGATAGTAGCCCCTGAGACTCTGGTTGTCGTCGAAAATGGCGGCAAACAGAGGATCATAGTCCCAGGTAATAACCAGACCGCCTTTATGTGCAGGTGGTTGAAGCTCCGGTGGCTAGCCGGACTGATGGGTTTCCGAACTAAGGCGGCAACTGGATGCGGCAGATGCCGACATCGTGCTTGTTAACAAGCGGCTTGACGAGGCACAGGGTAGGTGATTTTTCTGGTGATTGTCACATAGTAAGAGCAGCATGATGCCAGTATCTTTAATATGTTGTGACTGCAGATGGAGCTGCCACCGTGGAGACCCTTCGGGCGGAGCTTGCCCGAGCCAAGGAGCAAGCAAGGAGTAGTAATGCGGCCGCCTTAAAGGCGGCCCAAGAGTTAAGGGCCGAACAGGCCGCGCATTGCGAGAGCAAAGAAAAAATAGCCAAGATGGTTGTAGAGTTAAAAGATGCTGCTGATCGTTACCAGCTTCTTGAAGAAAAAAACAGGGTGAAGGCGACGGACCTGAGAAAGGCCCAGGTTGCTGCCAAGGAAGCCCGCTCCAAAATTAGAGTGAACGAAGGAGGAGCTGCATCAAGCTGCGGATATTGTATCTGGGAAGCCCTTCTTGTTGCGGACTAAGTTCGGGGATCTGAAGTATGCACCTCTGGACCGGCTATGGAGTTCTGCGGATGCCTACGTGGATTTGGCTGCAAGTGCTGCTGATGCGGCCGAGTACTTCAAGGATCGGAAAGATCACGAAGTGGAAAAACTGTTTTGGTCACAGTTTCATGCTCCAGCCCGTCCGCTGCTGTTGAATGAGCAAATAGCCGAGTGGGCCGAGCTCCATAGATTATCCGGACTTGCCATGAGGTCCGTTGTGGATCATCTGTGGCCGAAAGGGCCAAGGCCCAATAGCTACTTTAGCTTAGTGCAACAATTCCTTGGTGTTGTGCCACACATCAATGTTGTAAGGAGGTCGGCGTGCATAGAAGGCTCGCGGATGGCCCTTGCCCGTGTCAAAACATACTGGGCGGAGATGGATGCCACCACTGTTGCGGCACAGGGTTCGGCCATAGGCCGAGTGGCTGTCGAGCACTACTTTGAAGAAGTTCTTGAATGCGCTCATTCGATAGAGGCTCAGTGCTCGAAGAATATTATGTTTGAGTGACATGTATTCCCATTGTAAAAACAATGTTTTATTGAGTTTATCAAGACTGTATTTATACTTTTGCCCAAAAGTACTATGATGCCTCCTGTGCGGCCGTTTATGTATATATGTATATAACATGAAAGATGGCAGTCGTCAGCTTCAGCCCCCACGCATATAATGCGGGGGTGCTCACAGAAGACGCATGTTCTCACTTGATCCAAAGTCTTGGTCCATTAAGGAGGTGATAGCACAGCGAACTAGGCAATCGGACTATAATGCTTTAACACTTTCACTTAGCCAGAGGAGTTTGACAGTGGGGCTACTATATAGCCCATGGTGGCTCCGCGCTCATCCGAATTCAGGGCGCGTACATGCCTGGCCGGGAAACGACCCTTCGTTAAGGTGGAGGAATCCCGAAGATTCCGCTAGGTCATCGAGTGGTTGATCAGTCTCACACTATATCATGACAGTCAGTTTTTGGCTTTCTCTATTGAGGTGCTCGTCCGGATGAACCAGTGCACAATCGCAGTAGTTCTCCTAGTGCCGCCTTAGCCGATAGAGCGGAACGTAAGGCAGTAAAACACAAGAGCCGGGCAAACCCAACATTTGACCAAAGACATGATTCGGAGCTGATGCATATAAGGCTAAACGGTGCCTTTGTAATAAGCCCTTGGTGTCCAGGTACATGCAATATTCTGACGTGGCCACATGCCAATACGTCAGCATCCTTCTCAATTGTACTGAGAATCCGGGGATGTGTATCAACAAGAGACAGTAAAAAAGGTTTACGCAGGGTCTTAATCTAAAAAGAATCCTTGGAACGGGTCCCTGCTGCACGTCTGCGCCTGTATCTCCGTTGTACCATATCCTGGACGGGTGTAGCACGATGGTCATCTGTAAAAGAGAGGAACTTAGCTGAAAAGTTGTCGTGCAAAAGGTAGGTTATACTAAATAAACCATGTACAATTCAAGATGAGTAAAGTTGAGCCTAATTGTCACTTGTTTACACGCGTTGAGCCCCTTGTATTGTTATAGGGGTATAGCCATCAAACTTGTATCAATTATATATAGCTGCACCGGACTCGTCTAACCGCGTCCGTGGTCTTAATGACCTGTCAGATGCTCTAGTTGGTGAGGCTGTTTAGTGTGCGGTTGCCAAGGCAGCTGCGCGGTCTTCCGCGTGCAAGGAGAGCTCAATATTTTCATTTACTGTAATGATGCCACGTGGACCGGGCATCTTAAGCATGATGGAAGCGTAATGCGGTATTGCGTTAAAGCGAGCGAAAGCTTCGCGTCCGAGCAGTACTTGATAGCCACTTTGGAACGGGGCGATGTGGAAGGTTAACTTTTCGCTGCGGAAGTTATCGGGAAAGCCGAATATAACCTCTAGTAGTAGGGAGCCCGTGCAATGGTCTTCTGGGCCCGACGTTACTCCTTTAAAGGTAGTATTGCTATGGCTAATTTTTGTTGGGTCTATCCCCATTTTGCGGACTGTGTCCTGATATATCAGGTTTAAACTACTGCCGCTGTCCATCAGGACTCGTGTGAAGTGGTATCCGTCAATTATCGGGTCTAACACCAAGGCAGCCCATCCTGCATGCCGGATACTTGCTGAGTAATCCCGATGGTCAAAGGTGATCGGTTGGGATGACCAGTGGCAGAACTCCGCGGTGATAGGCCCTGGGGCATGTGTCTCTAGGAGTGCCGCTTTGTTTCTCCCCTTCATCACGTGTAATACGTTTACTATTTTGACTTCTGGTGGGAATTTCTTCCGTTCCCCAGTGCTTTGCTTGCGAGGCTCGTCCTCGTCTTTGCTTGGTGTATCCTGCCCCTTGTGTTCGGCGTTGAGTTTGCCGGACTGCTTGAAGACCCAACATTCTCTATGGGTATGATTTGCAGGTTTATCGGGGTTGATGTGGATCTGACATAGTTTGTCCAGAATCTTGTTCAGGCTGGACAGTTCGTCTCTGTTGCCTTTGGAGGGCAGCTTTTGCTGACCTGGCCGAGAGCTTCTGAATCCGGAGTTTACCGCCGTGCTCTTCGGGTTGTCTTCTTTATTCCGGCACTTTTTTTTGCTGCGTCGTGGCTTCCCGTTTCCGTCCCTGACTTCGGATGTACTTGGGTCGCTGGTGTTGCATCGTGCTAACCAACTGTCCTCGCCCACCCAAAAGCGGGTCATGAGGCTTGTTAATGCTGCCATTGTTCTCGGCTTTTCTTGGCCGAGGTGTCTGGCAAACCATTCGTCTTGAACGCTGTGCTTGAAAGCTGCTAAGGCTTCGGCGTCCGGACAGTCGACTATTTGGTTCTTTTTAGTGAGAAACCTATTCCAAAGCTTTCGGGCTGACTCTCCGGGCTGTTGAGTTATATGACTTAAATCGTCTGCATCTGGTGGTCGAACATAGGTCCCTTGAAAATTTGCCCGAAAAGCATGTTCGAGCTCTTCCCAGCTTCCAATGGAGTATTCGGGGAGGCTTTTAAGCCAGTGCCGAGCTGGCCCTTTGAGCTTGAGGGGTAAGTACTTGATGGCGTGGAGATCGTCTCCTCAAGCCATGTGGATATGGAGGATGTAGTCCTCAATCCAGACCCCAGGGTCTGTCATTCCGTCGTACGCCTCTATGTTTAAGGGTTTGAATCCCTCTAGAAATTCATGGTCCAGCACCTCATCGGTGAAACATAGGGGGTGTGCGGCACCCCTGTATTTGGGTGTACCGTGGTGTTTGGATTTTTGTTGTGTTGTATTGCATGCTGAAGTGCGCTTGCTTGGCCCGTAGATGGATCTGGTTGCGTCGTCCTTTTGATGCGAGCCCTCATGTGGATCGCGTACTGGCTTGTGTGCGGCGTCGTTTGCCGCTCTATGTTGGCCACGAGGTCGTCTATCCAACCAGATGGCTATTTTGTTTTTTGATTGCAGGGGATCTAAGGCCTCCTCATCGAATTCAGGTAGAAGCTTTCGCTTCGGGTAGCTCTTTGTGTGGCGACTACCGCCGTATTTTGCTGCAGTGTTGAGTACTTCACTCCATCTGATTCTGAGTGTGTCTTGTGCAGCCCTAAGCCTTTGCTTCTGCTTTTTCAGACTCCTCGCAGTGGCAACAAGCCTTTGATGGGTATTCTGTTGCTCCGGGTGCCTGTCCGGTGTGATGTTATCCGGACTGTTATCTTCGCCGGAGTCGGGTTGTTCGGTTTGATTCTTCGTGTTGCCATGGTCGGACGGTGGTTCAATGCCGTGTTTGTCCTCCGCTGGCTCACCCTGCTCTATCGATGGGTCTATATGATCGATGTTTCTACCGAGGTGGGATTTGGAGCGGCGCTTACACCGCCGCTTTGACTGCTTCTCGACGGAACGATCCTTCGCTGCGTCCTTCCGTTCCTCATCGTCGTTTTCTTTGGGTGTGTCCACCATGTATACATCATATGATGAAGTGGGTGTGCAGTGGCTCCTGTTTGTCTCCTGCATCATCGTCCATACCGTCGATGTCTTCGGAGTCGAAGTCGAGCATGTCGGTCAAATCGTCGACAGTGGCTACTAAGTGGGTGGTGGGTGGGTGGGGAATTTCTTCGTCATCCGCATCCCAATCCTGTCGGACATAGTTCGGCCAGGACTCTCCTGACAAGGAGAGAGACTTTAATGAATTCAGTATGTCGCCGAAGGGCGAGTGCAGAAAGATATCCGCAGAGGTGAACTCCATGATCGGTGCCCAGTCGGATTCGATAGGCACGGGCGCAGGCGGTTCGGAGTTCGTGGCCGGGGAAGAGTCCGGCAGTTAGGCGTCACGGCTCCCGTGAGAGGTAAGGTTGATACTTGGCTCGATCGCCGCTAAGAATGCGGCCTCCGTGGAGGGGTCTATCCACCCGTCCATGGATGGCGCAATTGGCTCCGAATTGAGGGTCGGAGCGGTTTCCGGTGCGGTCTCCTGAACACTGTCCGATGGCACAGCTAAATCATGCTCATCGTGATCGTGTGGCACGCTCGGCAGGGGCTCGAATCCGTCGATGATCAAGTCTCCGCGGATGTCGGCCGTGTAGTTTAATCTTCCAAACCTGACCTGGTGGCCAGGGCGTAACTCTCGATCTCCTCCAGATGGCCAAGCGAGTTGGCCCGCAGTGCGGAGCCGCCGGATACAAAGATCTGTCCGAGGAGAAAAGTCTCACCCCGGACTGCATCACTATCGATGATTGAAGGAGCCATCCAGCCTAACGCTGACGACACAGAGGAACTCTCAATGAAAGCACCAATGTCGGTGTCAAAACCAGCGGATCTCGGGTAGGGGGTCCCGAACTGTGCGTCTAGGCGGATGGTAACAGGAGGCAGGGACACGATGTTTACCCAGGTTCGGGCCCTCTTGATGGAGGTAATACCCTACGTCCTGCTTGATTGTTCTTGATAATATGAGTAGTACAAGAGTTGATCTACCACGAGATCAGAGAGGCTAAACCCTAGAAGCTAGCCTATGGTATGATTGTTGTTGTTGGTCCTATGGACTAAACTCTCCGGTTTATATGGACACCGGAGGGGGCTAGGGTTACACAGAGTCGGTTACAAGGAAGGAGATCTACATATCCGTATTGCCAAGCTTGCCTTCCACGCCAAGGAGAGTCCCATCCGGACACGGGACGAAGTCTTCAATCTTGTATCTTCGTAGTCCAACAGTCCGGCCAAAGGATATAATACGGCTGTCCGGATACCCCCTAATCCAGGACTCCCTCAACAGTGCTTTGGGAAGACTGCCAAGAAGCCCTTGTGCGTGAAGTACGGGTCAGCGACACAGATATAAGGTATCTGCTCAATCCTGATGATGTAGTTCATGTACAAGACAAAAAGGCGAACAAACGTAAAATCCAACTTTTTCAAGTGAAACATGTCGAAGATGTAATCGAATCGAAGGAAGAACTTCTCTGCGGGGAATGTGTTGATGTACAACTTTTGCTGCAGCACGTTAACGACGTATAGCGGGTATCCTGGATTTTTCGAGGCGATCAAGATTTTCTTTCTCCACAGCACATCGTCATGAAGCCTCCTTAGATCATCGTATATGGCCTCTACCGCGGCCTTAGGTAGGATCAGATCACCGGGATATGCCATTTTACCGCACCTATGATAGGTATACGGTCTTGAACCCGAGGCTGTGGAGGCGGCTGGATCATAGAAGCAGATTTGCCTTTCCTCGGTCTCTTCCTATGCTTCTTTGCTACTGGAAGTGAGCCTATAATATGTTCATCCTCCGGCAATTTAGGCACCAACTCATCACACTCAAACCCTGAGTACTCATACTACTAAGCCATCAATTCACCTTGAATATTTCAAACTGCTCTTCTGTAATTGTCGGATTATCCTTTACAATCTCGGAGTAGGGTTCCGTTTTGACCATGATCCGATGTTTCACCCTTACTTTCCATGCGGACAACGCGCTGCTAAACTTGCCCATGGCGTGTTTGTTTATCTTCTTCGTTGTCGGGTCTTGTTGCGGTCGAGTGTATTTGATTTCATCCCGGCCCGGGAACAAGAATACCTGGTGCAGCTTCTTTAGGAGGGAGTGCTCCATATTTGGTATCTTCTTTAGTTTCTCATGTTGATGGTGGCGATTGCCCGTAGGATGCAGCCTATTTGATTGTCGTAGCACGCGCGTGCTTTCACAGGCTCTTTTGGCTCAAAATTGCCGAAGTCCACCTTCGTGACCACCAGTCTAGTAGTGTTGAGCTGGTTTGGGCGCCGTGTCCTCTTCGGTTTCGGTTCTATACCGACTTCGCCGGTCTCTGCGCCGGTCTCGGTCTCAGTCTCATATGTGACAGGTGGGCACTGCAACAACCATTGCTCCTCGAGAAGGTTCAAAAAGGCGTCTGCCGCCTCGTAGACATTGCAATCACCAGAACCCTGTCCTTCATCGTCGCTAGTCATGTTTCCTATGATTAAATCTAGTCAATTAATTCTAGACCTAATAAAATGAATAATGACATAAAAAAGGTCTATGTTTTGCAGGAATGTCGATTCATTCCCGGTGCGGCAAACCCCGAGCACTCGATATATCCTAGTTTGTAGCTCAAGTCATGCCGAAATTCACAGAAAAATTCGGCATGACCTTTGCTACAAAGTGGACAAATCGAGCACCTGAAATTTGCTGGAATGGAAATGAATCAACATTCCGGCAAAACATAGTCCACTCGGCTTCATTCTCTGCAAACAACAAAAGGCCACTTGGGCACAATCGAACCACTTCAATGAAAAGATATAACATGACCACTTCAATTGAAAGATATAATCAACAATAATCGAATTTGCAAATGAACATTAATGACATATATCATATAACATCAATCTTGTTTTTCGTTTATATAGCAACAATTACTTTAACCAAGTTTTTGAAAAGAAAAACAATTCTATTTTTTTGTTTATAGCTAAATGCCACAGCTACTGTTTTTATTTATAGTTAAATGCTTTTGTTTTTTTTTTAAATCTAAAAGTCTAGAAAGGGATCGGCTTTAAAATAAAACTTGCCTGAATTCTTTTCCTTGAAAAATAGTGGTCTTTTAAACAACCAAAAACCTTTGCAAAATGACCTCACTAAACACTTCTCTGCGTAGGACAGAATCCAAATTATGTTCTAGCTATTCCTCTCTCTCTCTCTCTCTCTCTCTCTCTCTCTCACACACACACACACATTATTTTCTTTTCATCCAAATTGTTTTACAGCAAATATTCCAACAATACTTGACCTTATTAGAAATTGCAAAGGAACTTCATTTTCCCTAACCCTTCTGACCTCATCAAAATTTCCACAGCAAGACCTTAGTACCTACAGTCAATTACTCCAAAAATATTCAGGTCCATAGTCCAAATAATTCAAATTTCATTTCAATGAAATTTGGACCAGATTCAGGTCGATAGTCCAAATATATTTTTATAGCTAAATGCTACTGTTTTTTGTTTATAGCCTCTATTAATTTAAAGCTAAATGCTACTATTATTTATATACCCTTTGTTAATTTAAAGCTAAATGAAATTACTGTTTAGGCATTTTCATACAAATTTACCCTAGCTAATTTCCTAAAAAAATTGCTAATTTTTTCCTAAATGCTAAAAAAATTCCTACTATCCTAAACAAATCTAGGGTTCATATGAACACCTTGGCTTCATATGAACATCATAACAGCAGCAACATATGAAATTTGCCCTACATCCACATCAACTCGTCCCTCTGCATCCACATCAACCTCCACCTTCAAGTTGTTGTCCTGAGCCTTCATCTCTTGCAGGAGACTCATTGTTTTGGACAGGTCCTCTTTTATAGTTTCCTGGGAGTACCTGGAGCACAATGTACGCAGCAACTGCTTGCGGTATGGCACAGCTTGCGGACCAGCTCCAAGTCTGCCCAGTATGTTATAGACCTTATTTATACTGATGTTATTCTCACGGAGATTTTTTATGAAATCCCGTGATATTGCGTCAATATGATTGTGCGAATTCCACTGCATCTTCGCATCATATCCCAATGACAACCGATGGTTGTGTTCTTTGACGATTGCACTCACATACCTTTGTACGAAGCAATTTGATCATTGCCTTGCAATCAGTTTTGCAAGATGGTGTGTTTTCCTTTCTCGCCTTGTCCTGAAAGTTCAAAACACATCATAATATGTGATTTGTCATGGTCACGGGAATGTGAATATGATCTACTTAATTTTGCAAGAAAACTATGAAGAAAAGTCATGAATGAGTACCGCGCACTGGCAGACCAGCTCGTGCATGCTCCTATAGTTGTTTGTGCTAGTTCTGCTCTTCCCATGACGAATACCGAATCCACATTCCCATGAGTACAGATTATAAAATTCGTATGCTTCTTGGCTGGAGTCAAATGTTGTTCCAACAGTAGGCTCGAATATTTCTGCTCCCTTACGGTCTTTGAATTGATACAGGCGTTGCTCTATTGCCGACATTTTAGAGGGCGCCCTACGGCACTCTGGGCCATGCTTGCCTCTGTTCCTGAAGGACATGGTAAGAGAGATGCTGAATGGGTCATGACTCATGAGTAGCATAGCTAGATTCATTACACGAATTTCACATGATGAACGGGGTAACTTCTACAAATAGAAAACGAAAATTTCATCCCCCGGACCAGCTAGTGCACAAATCTAAAGACCGCATATAAAGATAGCACCAAAGAGAAATGCCAAGGCGATTGTATGAAGCAAAGATATTCAGAAAAGGGATTCATGAGATGGATTGGACTTGCACACCTCCGTTTCCAGCCGCCGTTGAAGATTAAATCTGACGAATCTAAATTAGGCGTGGGCTCAATGTCGACAGCATCGTAACGCGGCAGTTCCGTGCTGAATCACACCAGAAAATCGGGCCATCACAAATTTGGAGTCCAGATGGGGAGTTATATGCTGATTGCATGGGCGTATGAGATGTGGTGAATAAAGTATTAAAGTTACCTTGGGTCACTGCAATCAGGGGGAATGTTTAGATCAAGCACTTGTAGAACACGATCTGTACACTCGTTTCTTCCTCCGTCCGTGTTCAATGATGCAAAACTGATGGGACGAAGGTTGGATCAGCAGGTTATGAACAGATGGGGCAACGGCGGTGAAAGGTGAAGTGGAAGAAACTGCACGCCGGAAGTGAATTCGTAGTTCTGCGCCCAAACCTTAATTGTAGGGAGCTGAATCCATCGCCCTGCTCGTAGTCCATCGTCATTGAAGGCCTTCTTCCATCGCCCTGCTCGGAGTCCATCACCATTGAAGATTGAAGGCCTTCCCTCTCCCTCCTGCTCGGAGTCCATCGCATGGAAGGCCTTATTTCTCTAACGATGGGAAATCTGCCCACGGGCCTGGTCGCTACGCATTCCTCATTTGTCTACAGACTCTGATTCAATTTGTGTGGGCGGTGCGGGCTGTGTGTTGTCACATCTGTGCCGGGCATCTATGTCGTCAGAAAAAACAAACGCATCGCAGGCCTAGCCTATAGCCTGTGGTTCAGGCGCAAGACCCATTAAGCCTGACTAACATTGTCTCAAAAAAAAAATCAAGCCTGACTAACACCCGCACGCTACTGATAATGGCAAATAATAGCGACCGTGAGCCGACGTGCATCTCGAGACATACCACGGGAGTGGACGCGCCAGATAACAGGACTCCTACGCCTATGCTGTGTAAATCTGCGTTCTGTGTTGCGGCCGGTTGGCTTGCTTGTGTTTGTAGAGCGTGGTGTCCAGCTTAAGATAAGGTAAATGTTTGGACACGGTGTGCCGGCGGAAGCTTCGGCCGGTCCAGTCCACGCGCGCACGCGCGACCCACTCGCAAGCAACCACATGGCGTGGTGGACCCGAGTTGACTAGTCCTTCTGCGTTATTTCGCGGATCTCGCCTCATCCCGTCTCGCAGCTCCGCGGATCTCGCCCCATCCTCGTCTCCTGCGCCCATCGTTGCAACACGCAGCGCCGACGCCCGCATCTCCTGCCTTCATCACTGCAACGGTTGAGGAGCTCGCCATCGGCCATGGAAGATCGAATCCCCGCGCTGCCATGGATGTAGATCTCACCCCGTTCGCCACTGGATGCAGTAAGGCCGTTGACCAATTCCATTCCCGGCGGTTGCAACTCCCACACGCCTCGTGCTCTTGCCTCGCCGGGCGGCGATGGGCAACACCAAAGGCTTCTGCAGAAACCGTCGCACCCCCTCATGTTGCAACCGTTTACAAAAAAGCTTCATCCCCCTTGATGGAAAGCATCAGCCGGATGTTGAGAAAGCTACAAGCAGTCAGCGCCATCGCCACAAAGGTACAACCGTTGACATGAAATGCTACAACCTTCAATGAAAATAGCTTCAACCGAAACGACACAAAAAGCCTTGCCCAAGCGCTGCTAAAAATAAAATAGCTACAACCATTGCTAGAAAAGTTTCAACTGTAGTTGGAAAAAGCTCCAACCGTTGAGAGAGAAAGCTACAACTAGACACCATGCAAATCAGAAAAGTTGCAACCCCTAACAGAAATGCTTCAATTGTACGTGTGAAAAGCTTCAACCGGCGATCGGCGAGGGGGAGAAAGTCACGAGTGGTGCCGGGTGTGGGCATGTTGGATATGCTACATTGTTTTTGTGTTGGAACCGGCATTTTGCTACGACCGTGTGACATTTTCAATGTTGGTTGTAGCTTTTGCAACCGCCGGTTGTAGCTTTTTTGTTTGTCATCCATGGCTTACGGCTTCACAGTTGAAGCTTTTTTTTATTGTCGGATGAAGCTTTTTTCGTCGCCAGATGAAGCTTTTTTTGTCACCGGTTGTAACTTTTCTTTGGTCGTTCATAGTTTTCTGTCATACGATTTGAAACTTTTTCCATAACTGGTTGAATCTTTTTTTGTCACCGATTGTAGCTTTTTTCGTCGTAGGTTGCAGCACTGGGCATCTCCCTGGGCGCTCGATTTTTTTGTTGCAAGCGGGGGATGAGCGCCGGCGAGCACACCGGCGAGCACGCCGGTGAGCACGCCGGTGAGCTCCGGTCGTCGCCATCGGAGCTACAACGGTAGTCACGGGAAGCTACAACCGCATGGATGGGCTGTTGCATGGGCGAAGCCGGTGATGAGGACGGCCGCCGAGGGCTGGGACCGGCAACCAGGGCGGACGGCGAAGATGGGCGGCGATCAAAGACGGGGAGGGCAGGCGAGGAGGTGGCGACGAGGGGAATCGCGTGCGGCCGGTGAGACGGGGTTCCTTTTCCCGTTCGCGCTCGCGAGAGGAAGAAGACGACCTGATTTGGATAAAGATCCAACAGATCAGGACAGGCCGATCTGACGGCTAGGATTGGACCGGCCGCCTAGCATTGCCCTTAAGATAAAGGAGAAAAAGGCTGTAAAAAGGAAAACTCTGCTATCTTATACTTCGTCTACCTTAGTCCGGAAAGAGAGAGCCACCCAACATCGTTCGCCACCGCGGGTCCATCGCCTTTGTTACGGACGCGGAACGTATTTGACGGGAGTTGAGGAAGTGCAAGGTAGTGGTGAGGCCCATGCGTCGGAGTTGGCGGGATGCGAGATTGCGTCAAGTCAAGTGTCAGGAGGAGCAGCAGCGCCTCCATGGTCGACTTCCAGCGCTTTCGGCTCCGGCCGCCTCGCCTCTTGCTCGCCACCCGCACCAGCAGGAGCAGCAGCAACGCGAAGTGGCTGCAACGTCGTGAGAGTAACTCCGGTGCTAGGTGGAACAGCACGGCCGACGGCTTCTCTCTCGCGTGCGCGATGCAGGCCAATGCGCGGCCTGCCTTCCTGCTGGCTATCCTCACAACGACCCTGGTCTATGTCTTGCCTCTCTCTGAATTAGGACACGAAATCTTTGAATTTCATTTCAGACCTCACGAGTAGATGGCAAAGTTTAGAAATCAGCGTGTGCAGGCGTTCACCCTGAAACATTGAAGAGCGGACTCAACTGGGCATGCTTGGCTGGAGTGACCAAAGTTCTACTACAAGACAAATTACGGACACATAAACTTTTGGATTTGATTGACAACTCTAATCACTACAACCGCACCAGGTCCATGTTGG
>NC_057812.1:722298563-722307118 GCF_018294505.1 Triticum aestivum | reverse complement strand
GCACGCAGGTGTAGAGTAGCCAACGATGCAGACGCACGTAAGAACATGGTTAATAATCCAGTCAACGGTCGGTTATAAAAAGTTGTTATGTAATCTACAGCTAACCTCTTAGTTGGCATGTATAATAACTAGCTAAATATCTGTGCGTTGCCACGGAATAACAAACAAAGTACGTGTGTGTCACTTATTTTATTTTTTCAAATCCATAGAGCACAACATATGTTTAGTTTTTCACTATATAGTATAAGCGTGAATGTTCTCTTCCTCCCTTCCTTTCGGCCATCATGTGCACCATACCATTTCTCCTTGGCTACCTTCATCATGGACCTTCATTGGCCAAACATGGATAACATAATTGTGATATGTATCCTCTATGCAAGTAAGTCCAGGAATTCGATCCATGCCTCTTTTACAAATGTCGTTTCACCTTGAAACATGGTTAATGATTGGTTGCACTTGATTGCCACGGAATAACAAATAAAGTACGTCTGTGTCACTTATTTTATTTTTTCAAATCCATAGAGCACAACATATGTTTAGTTTTTACTACATAGTATAAGCCTGAATATTCTTTTCCTCCCTTCCTTTTGGCCATCATGTGCACCATACCATTTCTCCTTGGCTACCTTCATCATGGACCTTCATTGGCCAAACATGGATAGCATAATTGTGATATTTATCGTCTATGCAAGCAAGTCCAGGAATTCGATCCACGCCTCTTTTACAAATGTTGTTTCACCTTGAAACATGGTTAATGATTGGTTGCACTTGATTGACTTCGAAACTTCGGATTGGCACATCGAGGATTCCGTCAGAGATTGGTGGGCCAATTAAGAGATCTGACACCAACACACCAAATAGAAAAGCTATGACATCCCTTACAATGCTCGTGGGTTGCACCATTTGCCCCCTACGGGAAGCACACAACCAAAAAAAGAAGAAAAAAGAAAGATCCCGCTACAATGACCAATTCCTTGTGACTGCAGCATGAACCACCACCTAGACAACATCCGAAGTCCAAGTTCTCCAAAAACGACGCCTCCAAAAAGAAAATTGTGCACAAGCACCGCCATTGTCCGATCCTAGATCTTAGTTTTTCACCCTGGAGAAGATTCCCGCTCTCAAAGCAATGCCTTCAACAAGGTCACTGCCAGGCACAACCAATTAATGCCCGACCTTGGGTTTTCACCCTGAAAGCTAAGACTCTTTACTTTGCATGTGTTGCCGCCCCACTTGCCGATGCCATTGTACGAATCACGAATCACCAAACAAAGTCCACATCGCCATAAAGACTCGATACGCCATTACAAGGCCTCAGACCTCAGCCATCATGATGTTCTCCACGACTGTATTCATCATGGAAATCGAAATACCGACGTGTCCCATAATGTCAACAGACAATGAAGCTTCGCGTCACACCCTCCCGAAGCCACTCGGGCTGAAATAGGGGTGCACACGACTGAATCCCATCCGACCGGGCAATCTACAAGCGTCAAGCACCCAATAAAGATCTTTGGCGGAACATTCCGGAACTTGTCAACGACCAGATCCATGAGGGTCGGCAACCGGCAGAACATCATCTGAGAGCAAAAAGAAACCAAGGACCACGCGGAGATGAGTAGTTGAGCCACACCGAGCACCCCAAACCAGTTGCTCGTGCCGCCTTCGCGGCCACCGCCCCGGTGCCCATCTCCGCCTGACGAACCACGCCGTCTAGGGCCGCCGTGAAGCTCCGGCCGGAGATCCCGCAATGCGAGAAGGATGGACCCTCACCGCCATCAGTCACGCGAGGAGTATGAGGACCCGCCACCGCTGTCAGCCTCACGGCCGGTTTACCGGAGGCTTCCTTTCGCGGCGGCGGCGGGAGGGGGGGTGGCAGGGTCGGAAGGGAAGGGGTGGTGCCTGTGCTAGGGTTCCGCCCGAGTCACCCCTCTTGGGTGCGATGCGGGGGCTAGCTCCATGTAGGTCCGTCCTAATTAATAATATATAAGGCAAATCTATTGCCTCCGTTTCAAAAAAAAATGTCATGAAAATTCTTCTAAATCAACGCTATGAAGTGATAAAGTAGTTCAGGCATTTACATTATGATGTTCTATTTCACGAAGACACATGGCAAATGTTTGGTCAAGTTTTGACTACATCACCATAACTTCGACATTTTTTCCACTTCCGCTTGTCTTGCAAACCCTAGTGCATGTTCTCACACCCACCAAGAAGGCCCATCATATATTAGCCCCCTGATAACATCATTGGAATCATTAGCATGTGCCAGTTAGAAACGAATGCAAAGACATGACAGAGAGCTCGCCCACAAATTAATAGAAAGTTAAGAAAAATGCAAATATCAGATGTATAACTAAAAATAAGTATATTTCTATATAATCCAAAAAATCAAGCGGAAAGAATGCAAAGCAACTCTTTACCTGTTGTCCGCTGAAGATTAGTAAGCTGCCTGTTGGGTTTCGTCAGACAAACATAAAGGAAAAGGAGAACAAAACGCATCTAGCGATGAGAACGAAGGACTGGAGCCTGGAGGGCTGACAGCGGGTCATTACCATTGGCGTCGCCCGCCTTGGCCTGCCGTGATCCTGCCCGTTCTGCGTGCACGCCGGTCTGCACCGACGAGAGCGAGTCTGTGGATGACGACAGTCGACAGCGCCGCCACGGCCGATGGGGTCTGGCCGATTGTTTTGGGTGAGCTCCTTGACGTCCGCTGAGGAGTGGACGGCCACTGTGCAATCGGCGCCACCGGCAGGAAGGCGTCGGCGAGGTAGTCGCTCCGGTGCTGGAACCTGCGTTGGCACCGGTGGAGCGAGCTAGCGGAACGGGCCTCCGGGCATCGTGGGGCACTGGGGCCGCCCCGCACGGCCCAACAGCACGGTTTTAGAAAGGGAAACATGGAAGGCAGCCGATGGCGATGAAGTCCGGGAGATGTTCTCTTGCTGAGTTTGACGAAGAAGGTTCTCGGTTCCGGGGAGCCCTCGGGGGTTGTGGCCCTGCCCCGTATCGTCTGATCTCGAAGGAGTGGTGTAGTGGAGCGGGTCTCGGTTCCGGGGCCGTTGCGGACGAGAGCAGGCGGTAGGCACCATCGCCCTCCTCCCATGACGGGATGTGTGGAGCCGCGAAGGAGAAACATTGGACTGGCGTGAGGCGAGGAAGGAAACCGAGGGAGACAAGCGAAGGGATCTGTGGCACTCAAATCAGGAGACGGCGGTTCCGCGAGAGGTGGTCGTGGAGATTTTCAGGCGAAGTGGGAATCGACTTGAGGGCTAGCATCGTGCATGCGGGGGTTGGTATTTTTACGACGTGTGCGGTTGACTGATATATATCCAGGAAATCGCGCGAGGAGAATCACATCGAGTGAGAGGGGAGGTCGAACCATCACGACGTTCGATCCCCCTTTAATAGTAAAGATAAGTTTTAAATATGTATGAACTTATCAATAGTTGGCTCGCCTTTGCATTCACAGCCTTGGATCATGTGTTGCAGCTGGCTATTAACCAAGAGCCCGCTTCTCTTCTCTTTCCTTCAATTAAGCAAATATATATTATTCTATTCTTTATAGCCTGCTTATGTCATCTTATTGTATTTACTCTAACTTATTTTTCTTTTTGAGCCAGCCGCCGTTCATTCCTTCTTCCCAAAACTAGTGGCCCAATATGTAGGACTGGAATTGGACTGGGCGCAAATAGTAGTAGGTTATAGAGTCTGATGCATCGACCATGATTTAGGACTTTGAGCCAGGCATCACGTACCTACAAGCGCCGCCTTTCACCTCGCGCTCAGATCGCAGCAGATGAACTAAGGAATATCTCGAGGAGACGGCATATATTCCTAGGGATCTGGAACGACTAAATGCCGGAACCCGGCGGCGCACTGGTGTTGTCTGTCGTCTGCCGATACGAGCGATGCTGGCCATTCAACATCTTCAGCAGCAGTACGTATCGTTAACCCATTATGATTCTGAAGTTTGATAATGATGTTCTTGCAATGTACAATAGATCTCAAAAAGATCAACAAGGAAGAGTAATGTTCTAGACCCTGATATGTACAAGTAATTTTTAGATGAGTTGCGTAATTGCGGCGTACATAAGGTAATTGATTCTTTATTTACTCATTTGCACAACTAGGTAATAGTAACTTTTTGCTATCCGTTGAATTAATTTCTGAACACGTGAAAAAACATATTTCCATATCATTGGTTTGGATTGCTCAACTATACTTGCATACTGCTATTTAGAATAGCAATCATATAATTAGTCAGTACAGAACTAGTTTGCATTTTTCAAGGATGTCATGTGATATATAGACATGAAATTCCAACATAAACACAATGGCGGAGCCAGGAAAATCCAATGAGAAGGGCCAAACGTTGCTAAACCTAGTTGAGGGGGGCCAATCCATTAAAACACTCTGTTTTAACAGCAAAAAATTATGTGTTTACACTAGTATTAGTCTTAAACCAGTGACATTAGGGAGGGCCAGGGCCCCTGCTGGTCCCCCTGTCTCCGCCACTGCATAGACACACGTCTCGTCAGGTGAGATCACAGTGATGTATATCCAAAATATTTATTGAAAGAATTTAATAATTTTTCGCATTTATGTTTGTTATTATTGTTAGAATGTTATATATTAAGGGCTCCGAATTTAAGTTTCGCCCCGGGCCCCCAAAATCTCAGGACCGGCCCTGGTTGTCTGCACAGGGAATGCTAGAAGCTGTGCTGGTTTATAGTTGATATTTCTTACTCCCTCCATTTCATAATGTAGTGCGTATGGATTTTTCGAAATATCAAAATTTACAAAGTTTGATCAAGTTTATAGAGAAAACTATGTATATCTACAATACCAAATTTACAAACTATGAAACCACATCTTATAATGAATCTAATGATATATGTTTCACATTCTAGATGTAAATATTTTTCTCCCCGAACTTGTTCAAAATTTGTGATGTTTAACTTTTTTTAAAAAAAAAATACGCACCACATTATAAAACGGAGGGAGTAATAAGCTCCAACCGGTGCATGACTGGAATGTGTCCTCTCATGCAGGGTGCGGGCGGCAAAGGCGGTGGGAAAACGGCGTCCGGTGACCGGTGTCTACACCTTCATCTTCATGGCCAGGTTGCAGCGTCACGGGATCAATCTTCAGCTGTGGTTTAGAGTTGGTGCTGATCTGCTGGATATGTAAGTGTATCATAAACTAAATTAAGTGGTGTTGAGAAAGCTAAATTAAGTTGTACAACATCAATATCAATGTTTATGTACGTACTGCAAGCATCCGAATTATTTTTCATTTGAATAAATATA
Source organism: Triticum aestivum (assembly GCF_018294505.1). Classification (NCBI taxonomy): domain Eukaryota; kingdom Viridiplantae; phylum Streptophyta; class Magnoliopsida; order Poales; family Poaceae; genus Triticum; species Triticum aestivum. The sequence continues at coordinate 722,301,809 of NC_057812.1, read as the reverse complement.
TAGGACGGTACGTGTCATGGACTACATGTTTTTTTTTTGGAGACAAATGGACTACATGTACATCAAGGGGAAACCTCTTATACAACGCATTTTGCCCCACGGATCGCTTCCGGCGCCCATTAGCCCGCTCGAAGGGAGCTACCGCAGCCCATTAACCCGCACGCTCGTTGGCTGGATCGCTTGCACACACGTAATTCTCCAAATTGTCTCAAAAAAAACGTAATTCTCCAAATAAAAAACTAAAAAACATGATTCTCCAGGGAAAAAAGGATCGATTGCACGCTGGCTATATTCGCTCGGTCGCGAGATCCGTGCTAGTCGTTGGTTCACCTGTGACCATGAACGATGACCGTTCACCAAGAAGTTGATGTTGACTTTAAAAACTAGTTTATTTCGAAAATATCATAAATTTTAAAAAAGTCTTGGATTTGAAAATATTCATGACTTATAATTTTTTTTCATGAATTTGAAAAAACTTTAGGAATTTGAAAAATGTTCTTGATTTAAAAAAAGTTCACGCATTCAAAAGGCATTCACGAACTATGAAAAAGAGTTCATGGAAGTGAAAAAAGTTAACGGTCTTCTTAAAAAATGCAAAAATTTCGACAATAAATTCACAATTTTTTAAAAAAAATACCAAGTTGGAAAATTTCATGAATTTTAAAAATGATAGATTTTTCAAAAAAGTTAATGAATGTAAAAAAATTCAAGAGAAAAAATTGAATTTGAAATATTTCAGAAATTTTAGAAAATTTTCGAGAATTTGAGAAAATAAGAAAAATATAAAAAGAAAAAACAGAAAAAAGACCGATAGCCAGTCTAAGAAAAAAAGAAGGCGTGAAGAGCAAGACTACCGCCACTGTGCTAAATTGGCCAGCCCATTACAATCAGGTGTGTGTGATCGCCTAATAGGATTCGGCCATCCAGCGTGACCATGTTAGGTGTGAGAGGGCCGAGGGAACCGGAGAAGGTTCTTTTGTCATGGGCCGGCAAAAGGATAAATGGTATGGGTCTCAGATAAATGTCTAGACTAGCGGCATTTCCTATTCCATGCTTCAGGCGCCCGTTACAGTATAGCGAACGGGCACACACCCCAGCTTTGCTATAGGCTGGCCCATTTTTCTTTTTTTTCCATTTAAACATCCAAGAAAGGTGCTGGCTAGGAAATGCCGCTAGTATAAACTGCAAACGGGGCCACACCCTAGCATTTCCTATTCCACGCTTCAGGCGCCCGTTACAGTATAAACTGCAAATGGGCGCACACCCCAGCATTGCTATGGGCTGGCCCATTTTTCTTCTTATTTTTTCCATTTAAACATCCAAGAAAGGTGCTGGCTGGCGGCGGGATCAAACTGGCGACCTCATTGTTTGAAGGGAAGGGCAGCGACCATATGGCCACTCGCCCGCTTGCACACACATACTTCATTTTCCACCTTTATTTCGTTCCTCAATTATGTTTGTTATTTTTTCTATTTTTATGACCTTGTCTGTTTTTTATTAAATGTGCTGTATTTTTAAATCTGTGACTTTTTCTCAAAATTGTTGATTTTTTTATAAATTAGATGGACTTGTTTCAAAATAAATGATTTTTTAAAATTTAATGAACATGTTTTCAAATTTATGAACTCTTTGTCGATTTTTACTGAACTTTTTTCCAAATTCGATGAAAATTTTAAATTCGGTAAACTCTTTCAAATTTGATGAACTTTTTTAAAATTCAATAAATTTTTTGAGATTTTTTTCAAATTCATGAACTTTTTTCAAAACCCATGAACATTTTTTCAATTCACAAACTTTTTCGTTTTTATGAATTTCTTTATTTTTATTTTTTACAACATCGAGCGCTCGCATCCACATGTGCCGGCTGACCAGCATTGGCGCGTGGGCGCCAGGGAGCTTCCCCGGCGCATGAAATGTCAAATAGGAGCACCCGTTTGTTATTGGTATGTTGCTTGAAAATGGCAAACACCTCAGTCGACTTTACTTGATAAGAGTGAGGCATCATGGAGTTTCGAGGTCGAGCTAAGGCTAGCCATAGTGGGGGTAACTTAGGTAGTAACTTAACACACCCCAAGATAATTTTGCTTATGTGGCAAGTATTTAATGATGAGAGAGGTGTTTGGAGTAACATAATATGTTACTGTAACATAGCGCTTCCTGAGGTAAAATGAGTCTATAAGGCAATAAATGAAACAATCTATGACACTACTACTAAGATACTTTGCACTATGAATGTAGTAACTTATACTAGTGTCATACCCCACTATGACCAGCCTAAGAACGAGAGCAAAGACGGGACACCACAACATCGGTATCAACGGAATGGGTCAAAGACTTACTACCTGCTCCTGATTTATTGGTCCTCAATTTAATCTGTGCTAAATTTTAATCATAAATTTAACTAACAAAATGTTCATGCATGTCATAAATATTATATCATTGAAAACTATGTTTAAATACGAATCCAACAATATAATTTTTGTTAACATTCATTTATGTTTTGTCAGTTAAATCTTTGGTCAAATTTAATATAAATTACATAAGACACTAATAAATTAGGACGAAGATAGTAACGTGTTTGGGTGCAGGATGAGGCTGCCGCTGCAGAAGAAGAATGGTTGGTGGGCGGTGCACTTAGACGGGAGGCGGCGGCGGACAGCTGGGGCGCGTGAAGGAGCATGATCCGCAGCCGTTGTCCTAAATAAATCTGTTCGATGAATTGGCAAAAATGATGGACCGTCGGATTTTTGCTTTGATTTTTACTAGCCATTGATTTTAATTGAAACGCAAAATTTCACCGAAGTCAGGCCCCGGCACCCCTCAGAACATCTCCAACCGCGCCCCTAACATGCTCCCCAGGCCATTTTTTCGGCGCCGGCGCCGAAAAAATGGCCCAGTCGCGTCCCAGGAACCCGTTTTCCGCCGGATTGGGCCAAAATTGACGCCGGCGTACCCAACTTGAACCCGGCGCGCTGGGGGTCTCCTGGGGGCGCCGGACGGACCGTTTTTTGCGCGAACTGTGATGGGCCCGCCCTGTCAGCGACGCGTCGCTTCGTCGTCCACATCGCCTCGTTTCCCGCGGGAATCAATGCCAAAGCTGCGTCGTCTCTATTGATGCCGCGCCTGCCGCAATGCAGCGTGCCGGTCAGCATGCCCATTGATGCCGCGCAGTGAAGCGTCGCGTCGCCTAGCGCCACGGCCGCCCGCCACGCGTCGTCTGGCATGCGCCTCCCGCCGCCCGAGCTC
>NC_057812.1:722276736-722298176 GCF_018294505.1 Triticum aestivum | reverse complement strand
CGTGGTACCCAGGCGATTCTGCGGCGAAGAACGGCTTCGGCTGCCGCCACCTCCACGAGTGGGAGGTGCGCCTCCTTTTTGAGGCCGACTACCCGGCTCCCCCGGACACGAGTGTGCCGGGCGCGTGGCGTTTGAGCGCCGGCGGCGTGCCGGTGCCACCCACTCCCACCGGGGCGGACCGGCGGGCAGAGGTCGCCCGCATTAGGTCGACGCTGGCGGAGGAGCAGCGGTGAACGCCGGCGTACTCCCCCGACAACAACGCGTTCTGGACGATCTACTTCGACCACCGCCGCGACGGCCTGATCGCCTCCACCAACGGCGTCGTGCCTCGCGGCCGCCACAACGCCGAAGGGTGGAGCGACTGGTGGGGAGTGCCCGGCCGCACCCTCGAGCACGTCCTCGACTACATCGAGGCCGGCAACACGCCGCGCCTCGAGTACCCCGCCCCCGCACCCCCATCCTTCTCTCGCCGCCGTGGCAGCTCGTGGATGCCGCGGCGGTTGTCGGACGCGACAACCTCCTCCTCCTCGGGCGGAGATACGTCTCCAACGTATCTATAATTTTTGATTGCTCCATGCTATATTATCTACTGTTTTAGGCAATATTGGGCTTTATTATCCACTTTTATATTACTTTTTGGACTAACCTATTAACCGGAGGCCCAGCTCAGATTTGTTGTTTTATGTCTATTTCAGTGTTTCGAGAAAAAAAGAATATCAAACGGAGTTGAAACGGAACGAAATCAACTGGAGAAGTTATTTTTGGAAGGAAAGCAACCCAGGGAACTTGGAGTGCACTTCAGGGGAGACACGGGCTGCCCACGAGGGTGGGGGGCGCGCCCACCCCCCTAGGGCGCGCCCCCTGCCTCGTGGAGCCCCCGTGGCTCCTCCGACATACTTCCTGCACCCATATATATCGTCGTACCCTAAAACTTCCAGAACGCACAATAGATCGGGAGTTCCGCCACCAGAAGCCTCCGTAGCCACCGAAAACCAATCTAGACCCGTTCCGGCACCCTGCCAGAGGGGGCAATCCCTCACCAGTGGCCATCTTCATCATCTCGACGCTCTCCATGACGAGGAGGGAGTAGTTCTCCCTCAGGACTGAGGGTATGTACTAGTAGCTATGTGTTTGATCTCTCTCTCTCTCTCGTGTTCTTGATTTGATACGATCTTGATGTATCATGAGCTTTGCTATTGTAGTTGGATCCTATGTTTCTTCTCCCCCTCTTCTCTCTTGTAATGAATTGAGTTTCCCCTTTGAAGTGATCTTATCGGATTGAGTCTTTAAAGACTTGAGAATACTTGATGTATGTCTTGCGGTGGATATCTGTGGTGACAATGGGATACCGCGTGCCACTTGATGTATGTTTTGGTGACCAACTTGTGGGTTCATGAACCTATGCATAGGGTTTGGCACACGTTTTCGTCGTGATTCTCCGGTAGAACTTTGGGGCACTCTTTGAGGTCCTTTATGTTGGTTGAATAGATGAATCTGAGATTGTGTGATGCATATCGTATAATCATACCCATGGATACTTGAGGTGACGTTGGAGTATCTAGGTGACATTAGGGTTTTGGTTGATTTGTGTCTTAAGGTGTTATTCTAGTACGAACTCTAGGGCTGTTTGTGACACTTATAGGAATAGCCCAACGGATTGATTGGAAAGAATAACTTTGAGGTGGTTTCGTACCCTACCATAATCTCTTCGTTCGTTCTCCGCTATTAGTGACTTTGGAGTGACTCTTTGTTGCATGTTAAGGGATATTTATGTGATCCAATTATGATATTATTGTTGAGGGAACTTACACTAGCGAAAGTATGAACCCTAGGCCTTATTTCCTATCATTGCAATACCATTTACGCTCACTTTTATCACTTGTTACCTTTCTGTTTTTATATTTTCAGATTACAAAAACCATTATCTACTATCCATATACCACTTGTATCACCATCTCTTCGCCAAACTAGTGCACCTATATAATTTACCATTGTATTGGGTGTGTTGGGGACACAAGAGACTCTTTGTTATTTGGTTGCAGGGTTGCTTGAGAGAGACCATCTTCATCCTACGCCTCCTACAGATTGACAAACCTTAGGTCATCCACTTGAGGGAAATTTGCTACTGTCCTACAAACCTCTGCACTTGGAGGCCCAACAACGTCTACAAGAAGAAGGTTGTGGACATCAAGCTCTTTTCTGGCGCCGTTGCCGGGGAGGTGAGTGCTTGAAGGTATATCTTTAGATCTTGCAATCGAGTCTTTTAGTTTCTTGTTTTATCACTAGTTTAGTTTATAAAAGAAAACAAAAAAATGGAATTGAGTTTGTCTCATACGCTTCACCTTTTTAATATCTTTCGTGAGTATGATGGAAAGGATAATTGTGCTCAAGTGCTAGAAGAAGAAATCTATAAAATGTTTGGCACTAAATATTTGAATGATGAGCATGATTGCAATTTGTTAGTATGAATTCCTTGAATATCCATAATGCTAATGATATGCAAAGCTACAAGCTTGGGGAAGCTATGTTTGATGAAGATGATATTTTTTGTCCCCCAAGCTTTGATGAGAAAATTTACTATGATGAAGGAATGCCTCCTATCTATGATGATTATTGTGATGACACGTATGCTTTAAAGAATAATGATAACCATGAAACTTGTCATCTTGATCTTAATTTTGAATCACATGATAGTTATTTTGTTGAGTTTGCTCCCACTATTATTCATGAGAAATTTTTTGCTTATGGGGAGAGTAATAAAATTTCTATGCTTGTAGATCATGAAAAGAATGCTTTAGGTGCTGGTTATATAGTTGAATTCATTCATGATGCTACTGAGAATTATTATGAGGGAGGAACATATGCTTGTAGGAATTGCAATAATACCAAGTTTCCTCTCTATGTGCTTAAAGTTTTGAAATTATGCTTGTTTTACCCTCCTATGCAAGTTGATTCTTGTTCCCACAAGTTGTTTGCTCACAAAATCCCTATGCATAGGAACTGGGTTGGACTTAAATGTGCTAGTCATATTCTTCATGATGCTCTCTTTATGTTTCAATTCTTATCCTTTCTGTGAGCATCATTGAAATCATCATGCCTAGCTAGGGGCATTAAACGATAGCGCTTGTTGGGAGGCAACCCAATTTTATATTTGTTCCTTGCTTTTTGCTCCTTTTAAGTAATGAATAATTCATCTAGCCTCTGTTTAGATGTAGTTTTATACTTTTAATTAGTGTTTGTGCCAAGTAGAACCTTTGGAAAGACTTGGGTGAAGTCTTGTTGATCATGCTGTAAAAACAGAAACTTTAGCGCTCACGAGAACTGCTGTAATTTTTATTTGGAGAATGATATTTAGTTAATTCTTTTTGCAGATGATTAATAGATAAATTACTCAGGTCCAACAATTTATTTTAGAATTTTTGGGGTTCCAGAAGTATACGTTTGATCCAGATTACTACAGACTGTTCTGTTTTTGACAGATTCTGTTTTTCATGTATTGTTTACTTATTTTGATGAATCTATGGCTAGTAAAATAGTTTATAAACCATAGAGAAGTTGTAATACAGTAGGTTTAACACCAATATAAATAAAGAATGAGTTCATTACAGTACCTTGAAGTGGTGATTTATTTTCTTATACTAATGGAGCTCACGAGTTTTCTACTTTAAGTTTTTGTGTTGTGAAGTTTTCAAGTTTTGGGTAAAGATTCGATGGACTATGGAATAAGGAGTGGCAAGAGACTAAGCTTGGGGATGCCCAAGGCACCCCAAGGTAATATTCAAGGACAACCAAGAGCCTAAGCTTGGGGATGCCCCGGAAGGCATCCCCTCTTTCGTCCTTGTTCATCGGTAACTCTACTTGGATCTATATTTTTATTTACCACATGATATGTGTTTTGCTTGGAGCGTCAATTTATTTTGTTAGGATTTCCTTGATGTTATTTATAACAATGTTTTGCATATTTTATTTCAATAAAAGTGGCATTGATAGCCTTCACTATGCCTATGTTACAAGTATACATGTTGCTGTTTGAAAACAGAAAGTTTACCACTGTTGCAATAATTCCCTAAAAAGTAAGAATGTGATAAAATGCTGAAACCTTTTGAATATTAAGCTCTGATAAATTTACTACAGTGGGAATTTTCTTTCATAATTTTTGGAGTTAGGGAAGTATGGATGTTGCAGCATTCTTTACAGACTATCCTGTTTAGGCAGATTGCTGTTATGTTTGCATTGTTTGCATATGTTTGCTTGTTTAATGATTCTATTTGAGGATAGGACTATTAAATATGTAGAGGAATTTAGTATGCAATGTTGAATAATAATTTTAGTGATTTGCTACAGTAGAGTATGATAAGGTTTTGGCAATGGTTTATGCTAACTTATCTCATGAGTCCTTGTTGAGTTTTGTGTGGATGAAGCTTTTGATATTTAGGGAGACCGTGATATGAGAGGAATTAAGGAGACACAAAATCTCAAGCTTGGGGATGCCCAAGGCATCCCAAGATAATATTTCGAGAAGTCTTAAGCATCTAAGCTTGGGGATGCCCCGGTTGGCATCCCACCTTTCTTCTTCAACAACTATCGGTTAGTTTCGGTTGATCCTAAGTTTTTACTCCTTCACATGATGTTTTCCATTTTTAGATATCATTTTATTTTGCTTTGCTTGCTGTTTGAATAGAGTACCAAGATCTGAAATTATTAAATGTTAGAGAGTCTTCACATAGTTGCATAATTATTCGACTACTCATTGATCTTCACTTATATCTTTCGGAGTAGTTTGTTGTTTGCTCTAGTGCTTCACTTATATCTTTTAGAGCATGGTGGTAGTTTTATTTTGAAGAAATAGATGAACTCTCATACTTCACTTATATTATTTTGAGAGTCTTAAATAGCATGGTAATTTGCTTAAAATCCTAATATGCTAGGTATTCAAGAATAATAAAATTCTCTTATGAGTGTGTTGAATACTAAGAGAAGTTTGATACTTGATAATTGTTTTGAGATATGGAGATGGTGATATTAGAGTCATGCTAGTTGAGTGGTTATGAATTTGAGAAATACTTGTGTTGAAGTTTGTGATTCCCGTAGCATGCACGTATGGTGAACCGTTATGTGACGAAGTCGGAGCATGATTTATTTATTGATTGTCTTCCTTATGAGTGGCGGTCGGGGACGAGCGATGGTATTTTTCTACCAATCTATCCCTCTAGGAGCATGCGCGTAATACTTTGCTTTGATAAATTCTAGATTTTCGCAATAAGAATGTGAGTTTTTTTATGATTAATGTTGAGTCCATGGATTATACGCACTCTTATCCTTCCACCATTGCTAGCCTCTCTAGTACCGCGCAACTTTCGCCGGTACCATAAACCCACCATATACCTTCCTCAAAACAGCCACCATACCTACCTATTATGGCATTTCCATAGCCATTCCGAGATATATTGCCATACAACTTTCCACCGTTCCGTTTATTATGACACACTCCGTCATTGTCATATTGCTTAGCATGATCATGTAGTTGACATTGTATTTGTGGCAAAGCCACCGTTCATAATTCTTTCATACTTGTCACTCTTGATTCATTGCATATCCCGGTACACCACGGAGGCATTCATATAGAGTCATCTTTGTTCTAATATCGAGTTGTAAATAAATAGAAGTGTGATGATCATCATTCAATAGAGCATTGTGATGGGGAACGTTGCAGAAAACAAAAAATTTCCTACTCGTTTCACCAAGATCATCTAGGAGTTCATCTAGCAACGAGTGATTAGATGCATCTACATACCTTTGTAGATCGCGCACGGAAGCGTTCAAAAGAACGGTGATGATGTAGTCGTACTCGACGTGATTCAAATCACCGATGACCAGCGCCGAACGGACGGCACCTCCGCGTTCAACACACGTACGGAACAGCCACGTCTCCTCCTTCTTGATCCAGCAAGGGAGGGAGGAGAGGTTGAGGGAGATGGCACCAGCAGCAGCACGACGGCGTGGTGTTGATGGAGCTGCAGTACTCCGGCAGAGCTTCGCTAAGCACTATGGAGGAGGAGGAGGTGTTGGGGAGGGAGAAGGAGGCAACCAAAGGCCAAGGCGTTCAGGTATGAAGTCCCTCCTCTCCCCCCACTATATATAGGGGTGCCAAGGGGGGGTGGCCGGCCCTAGGAGATCCAATCTCCTAGGGGGTGCGGCGGCCAAGGGGGGTTTCCCTCCCCCCCAAGGCACCTAGGAGGTGCCTTACCCTCCTAGGACTCTTGTCCCCTTAAACCCTAGGCGCATGGGCCTATGTGGGGCTGGTACCCTTGGCCCATTAGGCCAAGGCGCACCCCCTTACAGCCCATGTGGCCCCCCGGGACAGGTGGACCCACCCGGTGGACCCCCGGGACCCTTCCGGTGGTCCCGGTACAATACCGATAACCCCGAAACTTGTCCCGATGCCCGAAACAGGACTTCCTATATATAAATCTTTACCTCCGGACCATTTCGGAACTCCTTGTGACGTCCGGGATCTCATCCGGGACTCCGAACAACATTCGGGTTACTGCATATACATATCCCTACAACCCTAGCGTAACCGAACCTTAAGTGTGTAGACCCTACGGGTTCGGGAGACAAGCAGACATGACCGAGACGACTCTCGGGTCAATAACCAACAGCGGGATCTGGATACCCATGTTGGCTCCCACATGCTCCACGATGATCTCATCGGATGAACCACGATGTCGAGGATTCTATCAACCCCGTACGCTATTCCCTTTGTCTATCGATATGTTACTTGCCCGAGATTCGATCGTCGGTATCCCAATACCTCGTTCAATCTCGTTACCGGCAAGTCACTTTACTCGTACCGTAATGCATGATCCCGTGACCAGACACTTGGTCACTCTGAGCTCATTATGATGATGCATTACCGAGTGGGCCCAGTGATACCTCTCCGTCATACGGAGTGACAAATCCCAGTCTTGATCCATGTCACCCAACAGACACTTTCGGAGATACCCGTAGTCTACCTTTATAGTCACCCAGTTACGTTGTGACGTTTGGCATACCCAAAGCACTCCTACGGTATCCGGGAGTTACACGATCTCATGGTCTAAGGAAAAGATACTTTGACATTGCAAAACTCTAGCAAACGAACTATACGATCTTGTGCTATGTTTAGGATTGGGTCTCGTCCATCACATCATTCTCCCAATGATGTGATCTCGTTATCAATGACATCCAGTGTCCATAGTAAGGAAACCATGACTATCTGTTGATCAACGAGCTAGTCAACTAGAGGCTCACTAGGGACATGTTGGTGTCTGTTATTCACACATGCATTACGATTTCCGGATAACACAATTATAGCATGAATAAAGACAATTATCATGAACAAGGAAATATAATAATAATGCTTTTATTATTGCCTCTAGGGCATATTTCCAACAGTCTCCCACTTGCACTAGAGTCAATAATCTAGTTACATTGTGATGAATCGAACACCCATGGAATTCTGGTGTTGATCATGTTTTGCTCTAGGGAGAGGTTTAGTCAACGGATCTGCTACATTCAGGTCCGTATGTACTTTACAAATCTCTATGTCTCCATCTTGAACATTTTCACGAATGGAGTTGAAGCGACGCTTGATGTGCCTTGTCTTCTTGTGCTGCCTCCGAGGCTGCCATGTACTCCGCTTCACATGTAGATCCCGCCACGACGCTCTGCTTGCAACTGCACCAGCTTACTGCCCCACCATTCAAAATATACACGTATCCGGTTTGTGACTTAGAGTCATCCAGATCTGTGTCGAAGCTAGCGTCGACGTAACCCTTTACGACGAGCTCTTCGTCACCTCCATAAACGAGAAACATTTCCTTAGTCCTTTTCAGGTACTTCAGGATATTCTTGACCGCTGTCCAGTGTTCCTTGCCGGGATTACTTTGGTACCTTCCTACCAAACTGACGGCAAGGTTAACATCAGGTCTGGTACACAGCATGGCATACATAATAGAACCTATGGCTGAGGCATAGGGGATGACGCTCATCTCTTCTATATCTTCTGCCGTGGTCGGACATTGAGCTGAGCTCAATTTCATACCTTGTAACACAGGCAAGAACCCTTTCTTGGATTGATCCATATTGAACTTCTTCAATATCTTATCAAGGTATGTGCTTTGTGAAAGACCTATGAGGCGTCTTGATCTATCTCTATAGATTTTGATGCCTAATATATAAGCAGCTTCTCCAAGGTCCTTCATTGAAAAACTTTTGTTCAAGTAGGCCTTGATGCTGTCCAAGAGTTCTATATCATTTCCCATCAAAAGTATGTCATCTACATATAATATGAGAAATGCTACAGAGCTCCCACTCACTTTCTTGTAAACGCAGGCTTCTCCATAAGTCTGTGTAAACTCAAACGCTTTGATCATCTCATCAAAGCGAATGTTCCAACTCCGAGATGCTTGCACCAGCCCATAAATCGAGCGTTGGAGCTTGCACACTTTGTCAGCATTCTTAGGATCGACAAAACCTTCCGGCTGCATCATATACAATTCTTCCTTAAGGAAACCATTAAGGAATGCCGTTTTGACGTCCATTTGCCATATTTCGTAATCATAGAATGCGGCAATTGCTAACATGATTCGGACGGACTTCAGCTTCGCTACCGGTGAGAAAGTCTCATCGTAGTCAACCCCTTGAACTTGTCGATAACCCTTAGCGACAAGCCGAGCTTTATAGATGGTCACATTACCATCCGCGTCTGTCTTCTTCTTAAAGATCCATTTATTTTCTATGGCTCGCCGTTCAACGGGCAAGTCAGTCAAAGTCCATACTTCGTTTTCATACATGGATCCTATCTCGGATTTCATGGCTTCTAGCCATTTGTCGGAATCCGGGCCCGCCATCGCTTCTTCATAGTTCGAAGGTTCACCGTTGTCTAATAGCATGATTTTCAAGACAGGGTTGCCGTACCACTCTGGTGCGGAACGTGTCCTTGTGGACCTTCGAATTTCAGTAGGAGCTTGATCAGAAGTATCTTGATCATTATCATTAACTTCCTCTCTAGTCGGTGCAGGCACCTCAGGAACATTTTCTTGAGTTGCGCCATTTTCCGGTTCAAGAGGTAATACTTCATCAAGCTCTACTTTCCTCCCACTTACTTCTTTCGAGAGAAACTCTTTCTCCAGAAAGGACCCATTCTTGGCAACAAAGATCTTGCCTTCGGATCTGAGGTAGAAGGTGTACCCAATAGTTTCTTTTGGGTATCCTATGAAGACGCATTTTTCCGATTTGGGTTCGAGCTTTTCAGGTTGAAGTTTCTTGACATAAGCATCGCATCCCCAAATTTTTAGAAACGACAGCTTAGGTTTCTTCCCAAACCATAATTCATACGGTGTCGTCTCAACGGATTTCGACGGAGCCCTATTTAAAGTGAATGCGGCAGTCTCTAAAGCATAGCCCCAAAAAGAAAGCGGTAAATCGGTAAGAGACATCATAGATCGCACCATATCTAACAGAGTGCGATTACGACGTTCGGACACACCATTACGCTGAGGTGTTCCAGGCGGCGTGAGTTGTGAAACTATTCCACATTTTCTTAAGTGTGCCCCAAACTCGTGACTCAAGTATTCTCCTCCACGATCTTATCGCAGAAATTTGATTTTCCTGTCACGTTGATTTTCAACCTCACTCTGAAATTCCTTGAACTTTTCAAAGGTTTCAGATTTGTGTTTCATTAAGTATATATACCCATACCTACTTAAATCATCAGTGAGGGTGAGAACATAACGATAGCCACCGCGAGCCTCAACACTCATTGGACCGCACACATCGGTATGTATGATTTCCAATAAGTCGGTTGCTCGCTCCATTGTTCCTGAGAACGGAGTCTTGGTCATTTTACCCATAAGGCATGGTTCGCATGTGTCAAATGATTCATAATCAAGAGACTCTAAAAGTCCATCAGCATGGAGCTTCTTCATGCGTTTGACACCTATGTGACCAAGGCGGCAGTGCCACAGGTATGTGGGACTATCATTATTAACCTTACTTCTTTTGGTACTCACATTATGAATATGTGTAGCATCACGTTCGAGATTCATAAAGAATAAACCATTCACCATAGGAGCATGACCATAAAACATATCTCTCATAAAAATGGAACAACCATTATTCTCAGATTTAAAAGAGTAGCCATCTCGAATTAAACGAGATCCCGATATAATGTTCATGCTCAAAGCTGGCACTAAATAACAATTATTAAGGTTTAAAACTAATCCCGAAGGGAGATGCAGAGGTAGCGTGCCGACGGCGATCACATTGACCTTGGAACCATTCCCGACGCGCATCGTCACCTCGTCCTTTGCCAGTTTCCGCTTATTCCGCAGCCCCTGCTTTGAGTTACAAATGCGAGCAACTGCACCGGTATCAAATACCCAGGAGCCACTACGGGCACTAGTAAGGTACACATCAATTACATGTATATCACATATACCTTTTGTTTTGCCGGCCTTCTTATCCGCTAAGTACTTAGGGCAGTTCCGCTTCCAGTGACCGCTTCCCTTGCAATAAAAGCACTCAGTCTCGGGCTTGGGTCCATTCTTTGGCTTCTTCCCGGCAGCTTGCTTGCCGGGCGCGGCAACCCCTTTGCCGTCCTTCTTGAAGCTCTTTTTACCCTTGCCTTTCTTGAACTTAGTGGTTTTATTGATCATCAACACTTGATGTTCCTTCCTGACTTCTACCTCTGCTGATTTTAGCATAGCAAATACTTCAGGAATGGTCTTTTCCATCCCCTGCATATTGAAGTTCATCACAAAGCTCTTGTAGCTTGGTGGAAGCGACTGGAGGATTCTGTCAATGACCGCATCATCCGGGAGATTAACTCCCAGCTGAGTCAAGCGGTTATGCAACCCAGACATAGTGAGTATGTGCTCATTGACAGAACTGTTTTCCTCCATCTTACAGCTGAAGAATTTGTCGGAGACTTCATATCTCTCGACCCGGGCATGAGCTTGGAAAACCATTTTCAGCTCTTCGAACATCTCATATGCCCCATGTCTCTCAAAACGCTTTTGGAGGCCCGGCTCTAGGCTGTAAAGCATGCCACACTGAACGAGGGAGTAGTCATCGAAACGTGCCTGCCAAGCGTTCATAACGTCTTGTTCCGCAGGGAGAACGGGTGCGTCACCAAGCGGTGCTTGTAGGACATAATCTTTCTTGGCAGCTATGAGGATGATCCTCAGGTTCCGGACCCAGTCCGTATAGTTGCTGCCATCGTTTTTCAGCTTAGTTTTCTCTAGGAACGCGTTGAAGTTGAGGACTACGTTGGCCATTTGATCTACAAGACATATTGCAAAGTTTTTAGACTAAGTTCATGATAATTAAGTTCAACTAATCAAATTATTAGTGAACTCCCACTTAGATTAGACATCCCTCTAGTCATCTAAGTATTACATGATCCGAGTTAAACTAGACCGTGTCCGATCATCACGTGAGACGGACTAGTCAACATCGGTGAACATCTTCATGTTGATCGTATCTTCTATACGACTCATGCTCGACCTTTCGGTCTTCTGTGTTCCGAGGCCATGTCTGTACATGCTAGGCTCGTCAAGTCAACCTAAGTGTTTGCATGTGTAAATCTGTCTTACACCCGTTGTATTTGAACGTCTGAATAAAACACCCGATCATCACGTGGTGTTTTGAAACAGCGAACTGTCGCAATGGTGCACAGTTAGGGGGAACACTTCTTGAATTTATTGTGAGGGATCATCTTATTTAATACCGTCGTTCTAAGTAAACAAGATGCAAAACATGATAAACATCACATGCAATCAAATAATAAACGTGACATGATATGGCCAATATCACACAGCTCCTTTGATCTCCATCTTGGGGCTCCATGATCATCTTGTCATCGGCTTGACACCATGATCTCCATCATCATGATCTCCATCATCGTGTCTCCATGAAGTTGCTCGCCAATTATTACTTCTACTACTATGGCTAACGCGTTTAGCAATAAAGTAAAGTAATTACATGGCGTTTCTTGATGACACGCAGGTCATATAAAAGAATAAAGACAACTCCTATGGCTCCTGCCGGTTGTCATACTCATCGACATGCAAGTCGTGATTCCTATTACAATAGCATGAACATCTCATACATCACATATAGATCATTCATCATTCATCACAACTTTGGCCATATCATATCACAAACCACTTGCTGCAAAAACAAGTTAGACGTCCTCTAATTGTTGTTGCAAGTTTTTAGTGGCTGAATTAGGGTTCTAGCAAGAACGTTTTCTTACCTACGTTAAAGCCACAACGTGATTTGTCAACTTCTATTTACCCTTCATAAGGACCCTGTTCATCGATTCCGCTGCAACTAAAGTAGGAGAGACAGACACCCGCCAGCCACCTTAAGCAACTAGTGCATGTTAGTCGGTGGAACCGGTCTCACGTAAGCGTACGTGTAAGGTTGGTCCGGGCCGCTTCATCCCACAATACCGCTGAAGCAAGAAAGGACTAGTAACGGCAAGAAAGTTGACAAATCTACGCCCACAACAAATTGTGTTCTACTCGCGCAAGAAGAACTACGCATAGACCTAGCTCATGATGCCACTGTTGGGGAACGTTGCAGAAAACAAAAATTTTCCTACTCGTTTCACCAAGATCATCTAGGAGTTCATCTAGCAATGAGTGATTAGATGCATCTACATACCTTTGTAGATCGCGCACGGAAGCGTTCAAAAGAACGGTGATGATGTAGTCGTACTCGACGTGATTCAAATCACCGATGACCAGCGCCGAACGGACGGCACCTCCGCGTTCAACACACGTACGGAACAGCCACGTCTCCTCCTTCTTGATCCAGCAAGGGAGGGAGGAGAGGTTGAGGGAGATGGCACCAGCAGCAGCACGACGGCGTGGTGTTGATGGAGCTGCAGTACTCCGGCAGAGCTTCGCTAAGCACTATGGAGGAGGAGGAGGTGTTGGGGAGGGAGAAGGAGGCAACCAAAGGCCAAGGCGTTCAGGTATGAAGTCCCTCCTCTCCCCCCACTATATATAGGGGTGCCAAGGGGGGGTGGCCGGCCCTAGGAGATCCAATCTCCTAGGGGGTGCGGCGGCCAAGGGGGGTTTCCCTCCCCCCCAAGGCACCTAGGAGGTGCCTTACCCTCCTAGGACTCTTGTCCCCTTAAACCCTAGGCGCATGGGCCTATGTGGGGCTGGTGCCCTTGGCCCATTAGGCCAAGGCGCACCCCCTTACAGCCCATGTGGCCCCCCGGGACAGGTGGACCCACCCGGTGGACCCCCGGGACCCTTCCGGTGGTCCCGGTACAATACCGATAACCCCGAAACTTGTCCCGATGCCCGAAACAGGACTTCCTATATATAAATCTTTACCTCCGGACCATTCCGGAACTCCTCGTGACGTCCGGGATCTCATCCGGGACTCCGAACAACATTCGGGTTACTGCATATACATATCCCTACAACCCTAGCGTAACTGAACCTTAAGTGTGTAGACCCTACGGGTTCGGGAGACAAGCAGACATGACCGAGACGACTCTCCGGTCAATAACCAACAGCGGGATCTGGATACCCATGTTGGCTCCCACATGCTCCACGATGATCTCATCGGATGAACCACGATGTCGAGGATTCTATCAACCCCGTACGCTATTCCCTTTGTCTATCGATATGTTACTTGCCCGAGATTCGATCGTCGGTATCCCAATACCTCGTTCAATCTCGTTACTGGCAAGTCACTTTACTCGTACCGTAATGCATGATCCCGTGACCAGACACTTGGTCACTCTGAGCTCATTATGATGATGCATTACCGAGTGGGCCCAGTGATACCTCTCCGTCATACGGAGTGACAAATCCCAGTCTTGATCCATGTCACCTAACAGACACTTTCAGAGATACCCGTAGTCTACCTTTATAGTCACCCAGTTACGTTGTGACGTTTGGCATACCCAAAGCACTCCTACGGTATCCGGGAGTTACACGATCTCATGGTCTAAGGAAAAGATACTTGACATTGGAAAACTCTAGCAAACGAACTATACGATCTTGTGCTATGTTTAGGATTGGGTCTTGTCCATCACATCATTCTCCTAATGATGTGATCTCGTTATCAATGACATCCAGTGTCCATAGTCAGGAAACCATGACTATCTGTTGATCAACGAGCTAGTCAACTAGAGGCTCACTAGGGACATGTTGGTGTCTGTTATTCACACATGTATTACGATTTCCGGATAACACAATTATAGCATGAATAAAGACAATTATCATGAACAAGGAAATATAATAATAATGCTTTTATTATTGCCTCTAGGGCATATTTCCAACACATTGTCCCAAAAAAAGGGGAAAGGCCAAATAAAAAAAGGCAAAAAAGGCCAAATAAAAAAATTAAAAAATTAAAAAAAATTAAAGGGACAATGCTACTATCCTTTTAACACACTTGTGCTTCAAAGTAGCACCATGATCTTTATGATAGAGAGTCTCTTGTTCTGTCAATTTCATATACTAGTGGGAATTTTTCATTATAGAACTTGGCTTGTATATTCCAATGATGGGCTTTCTCAAAATGCCCTAGGTCTTCGTGAGCAAGCGAGTTGGATGCACACCCACTAGTTTCTTTTGTTGAGCTTTCATACATTTATAGCTCTAGTGCATCCGTTGCATAGAAATCCCTACTCACTCACATTGATATCTATTGATGGGCATCTCCATAGCCCATTGATACGCCTAGTTGATGTGAGACTATCTTCTCCCTTTTTGTCTTCTCCACAACCACCATTCTATTCCACCTATAGTGCTATATCCATGGCTCACGCTCATGTATTGCGTGAAGATTGAAAAAGTTTGAGAACATCAAAAGTATGAAACAATTGTTTGGCTTGTCATAGGGGTTGTGCATGATTTAAATATTTTGTGTGGTGAAGATGGAGCATAGCCAGACTATATGATTTTGTAGGGATAGCTTTCTTTGGCCATGTTATTTTGAGAAAACATAATTTCCTAGTTGGTATGCTTGAAGTATTATTATTTTTATGTCAATATGAACTTTTGTCTTGAATCTTATGGATCTCAATATTCATGCCACAATTAAGAAGAATTACATTGAAATTATGCCAACTAGCATTCCACATTAAAAATTATCTTTTTATCATTTATCTACTCAAGGACGAGCAGGAATTAAGCTTGGGGATGCTTGATACGTCTCCAACGTATCTATAATTTTTTATTGCTCCATGCTATATTATCTACTATTTTGGGCAATATTGGGCTTTATTATCCACTTTTATATTACTTTTTGGACTAACCTATTAACCGGAGGCCCAGCCCAGATTTGTTGTTTTATGCCTATTTCAGTGTTTCGAGAAAAATGAATATCAAACGGAGTCGAAACGGAACGAAATCAACTGGAGAAGTTATTTTTGGAAGGAAAGCAACCCAGGGAACTTGGAGTGCACGTCAGGGGAGACACGGGCTGCCCACGAGGGTGGGGGCGCGCCCCCCTGCCTCGTGGGGCCCCTGTGGCTCCTCCGACGTACTTCTTGCACCCATATATATCGTCGTACCCTAAAGCTTCCAGAACGCACAATAGATCGGGAGTTCCGCCGTCAGAAGCCTCCATAGCCACCGAAAACCAATGTAGACCCGTTCTGGCACCCTGCCGGAGGGGGCAATCCCTCATCGGTGGCCATCTTCATCATCCCGGGGATTTCCATGACGAGAATGGAGTAGTTCTCCCTCGGGGCTGAGGGTATGTACCAGTAGCTATGTGTTTGATCTCTCTCTCTCTCTCTCTCTCGTGTTCTTGATTTGATACGATCTTGATGTATCGCGTGCTTTGCTATTATAGTTGGATCCTATGTTTCTTCTCCCCCTCTTCTCTCTTGTAATGAATTGAGTTTCCCCTTTGAAGTAATCTTATCGGATTGAGTCTTTAAAGACTTGAGAACACTTGATGTATGTCTTGCGGTGGATATCTGTGGTGACAATGGGATACCGCGTGCCACTTGATGTATGTTTTGGTGACCAACTTGCAGGTTCATGAACCTATGCATAGGGGTTGGCACACGTTTTCGTCGTGATTCTTCGGTAGAACTTTGGGGCACTCTTTGAGGTCCTTTGTGTTGGTTGAATAGATGAATCTAAGATTGTGTGATGCATATCGTATAATCATACCCACGGATACTTGAGGTGACATTGGAGTATCTAGGTGATATTAGGGTTTTGGTTGATTTGTGTCTTAAGTTGTTATTCTAGTACGAACTCTAGGGTTGTTTGTGACACTTATAGGAATAGCCAACGGATTGATTGGAAAGAATAACTTTGAGGTGGTTCCGTACCCTACCATAATCTCTTCGTTCGTTCTCCGCTATTAGTGACTTCGGAGTGACTCTTTGTTGCATGTTGAGGGATAGTTATGTGATCCAATTATGATATTATTGTTGAGGGAACTTACACTAGCGAAAGTATGAACCCTAGGCCTTATTTCCTATCATTGCAATACCGTTTACGCTCACTTTTATCACTTGTTACCTTGCTGTTTTTATATTTTAAGATTACAAAAACCATTATCTACTATCCATATATCACTTGTATCACCATCTCCTCGCCGAACTAGTGCACATATACAATTTACAATTGTATTGGGTGTGTTGGGGATACAAGAGACTCTTTGTTATTTGGTTGCAGGATTGCTTGAGAGAGACCATCTTCATCCTACGCCTCCTACGGATTGATAAACCTTAGGTCATCCACTTGAGGGAAATTTACTACTGTCCTACAAACCTCTGCACTTGGAGGCCCAACAACGTCTACAAAAAGAAGGTTGCGTAGTAGACATCAGGCGGGTCGCCGGCGGCCTTCACCGTCAAGCCCGAGCCGCAGGACACGGCGGGGGAGTCCCCGCTAGGGCGCCGCACCCGCAGCGGCGCCTTGACCATCCCCGAGGAAGGCCGCGGCGGTCGCATGCGCCGCGTCCGGCCGAAAACCGAGCCAGAGCCTCCCCTGCTCCCGGTGAAGCCGGAGCACCTCGCGATGGCCGCCGCCGCCGAGATGGCCATGAGGTGGGCGAGGGAGGACTACGTCCGCGAGCAGGTGGCTCGCCAGCGCCGCGCCCTCGAGGAACTCAAGGCGCGCCACCCCCGCCCCGTCCGCGAGGTGGACGGCGTCCTCTACATCGACAGCGACGAGGAGGAGGCCGGGCCATCCCGCGTCGGCGACCCTGGATAGGGCTGCAGCAAGGATGGCGGCGGGTGGCGGGGCGAAGACGACGAGGATGACGACGACGACGACGATGGCGGAGACTACACCGACTTCTACAAGCGCCTAGGCATGTAGAAGTCAGACGGCGGCGAGGCGCGGCGAGGGCGGCGTAGCTAGGCCGTGTTTGTTTTTTTATTTTATTTTGTACAAATTTGAATGAATGTCACCGAATTTGAATGAATTTCGACGAGTTTATGCCAAAAAAACGCCGAATTCGTTTAGTCCTGGGGCCGACCTGAGGCGACGACGGGGAAAGCAGTCGCCCCATGCTGAAAATCTCGCCGGTTCGCCCCAGGACGCGTTTTTTCGGCGTCTGGAGGGCCGAACGGCTGGAGATGCTCTCACGATCTCATCCGCAGCCGCCTCCTCTCTCTCGCACCGTTTCTCTCCTCCGTCTCCCCGCCTCTTCGTCTCGCCGCTGCCAACTTCCTCACGTTGGCGCACGGCTGCTACCCCCCTCCCTGTGTCGTGCCTCTTTCATCCCATTGCTCTCCGCCCGTAAAGCCAAACCAGGAGCAATCAAGGGTGAGGAGGATCGGAGCGACCTGTAGCCGCTGACGCTAGCTCCGGTGAACGCCGACGGGGCTGTGCTCCAAGTTCCCTGCTCTTCTGTCCGGCCCACAGCATGGTACGCACCCTCTATACCTTTCTTATCCCAATGTTCGATCCTCCCCCCTTCCTCAGAATCCTACTTCTTTTTTCAGTTGGGCAGTGCACTCTATGTGTTTGATGAATTGCTGACTTGCTGAGGCTTCAAGGTAAAAGGGATTTTTTTCTCAGGAATAATTAACAACTTTTCGGCCATTCAACACCTCAACATTGTTGACACTATATTAATTGGCGATTGCATTCATTGGACACATCCGTAAGTTCTGGGTCGGGAGTCAGGACTTAGCATCTAGTCCACTTACCCCCTGTTTTTACTGCAGTAGAACATGCCGCTGATGGCTTCCAACAATGATGACACTCATAAGATGTGATGCTGGGGCATATTTACATACATAGAGCTAGCATCCAATGGATCATCACCAATTTAGCTTTTTTTCCCTCCCCGAACTTTCAGTGTCAAATTGTCAATGCAAATGAAATCATGGTCCTCTATCAACAGGAGCAGTCCTCATTTAGTATTTGTAAGTTGGGGTGTATTCCTCATGATCATCCACATACGTGCACTTTTGAATAGAATTAACCCATCCCACGCTTTCCATCTGAGTGGCAACTCTAGTGTCATAATCATGGTAATCTTGCTAACATTCTGATACTCCGTATAAGGACGGTGCATGTGAGTGCTTGATGGACTAATACTCTGCTCGACCTGACGCCTGTGTCGGACAGTAAACTGAAGCAAACCGAAATGCAGTTGAGCTAGTGCTATTCTTCCGGCAGTGCATGGGATAACAATGACTAAATCAACGAATGGACCAAGCAGTAAACGTGAGTACACCTAAGAGAAGAATGCCCCCCTTCTTCTAACTACAACTACAAGACGGGATCAATTTTGTATTTAACACAAGGAGAAATAAGTATTAAACAAATCTTAACATCCTTTGAAAGGAAGGAAAACTGAAGGTAATTAATTTAGACATCTTTCTACTGGCGTAGTCCAACGAAATCGTTTGTGCTGGCACACCGTAACAGGCTTGTTGCCAGCATCAAATTGACGACAGTCGACAACTCAGTTTTAATAAAGACCATCAGAAAATCCAGCTGCCCGTAAAGAGTGCACATAGGTAGTATATTTTTACAAAAATACATGTTTATTGCTAATAAGCACACAAGCAATGTGGAAAACAAGTACACAAAGAAATGATGGATTACACGCAAAAAACAAATGATGGATTGCAAAGGCTGGATATCCAGCTAACTAGTGATAGCTGGAAAAATGGAACTCTTCAAGTTGATGCGGATAGTTTCTCCAACTTCACGGCAGGACTATTTGGGTGAGTAGCAAGATGTCTCTCAAACTCTATCCTGAATTGCTCATCATTTGTACCCTTGAGCAAGACTTCCTTCAGTTCAGACAGATTATTCAGGCTGGCAAGCTGACATGATCCACTTGAGTACTCAATCTCGAGCAGCTCAAGATTTTTCATCGACTTTGATCCAAAGGATACTTGTAAATTGCTGGATCTGCAACCAATCTCAAGGATCTTCACTTTTTTGAAGGTGTCCAGCTGCTCCCGGCACATCTCGGCATAAAAATGGAGCCTGCTATCCGGAAGCTGCTTCACACGAAGGCGTAGAATGCACAAGTTTGGTAGCATGGCAAGGGACTCAATGTCAGTCTTCTCTAAAGAGTCCATCTCCACATCCAACTTCTTGAGCTTGCTAAGTTGGCCCTCAAGTAGAGGTAACTTGTCTTGTAGCCCATGCAGTTTAAGACTCTGTAGGTTCTCCCAAGGCAGGGAGATGCCATCCAAGGAACGTTGATTTCCCTCTGCAAGCCGCACTAACAAGGATTCCAAATGCACGTGACCTGAGATTGCAGAGAAGAAGTCCTCGCTGTTATGCCTATTGATGCCAGACACACCAAGCTTGCGCAATTGAGTGAGTTTCTTGAGCTCTTTCACAAATGCTTTTCCCCCAGAAGCAATGACATTGACAACACCAAGTGTATGCAGGGCTGTCAATTTTCCAATCCCTCTAGGAACCTCAACACCATGTAGGGCACGACGTCTGCACAACTCTAGCAAGCTGCGGGATGGGGCAGGTGATGTCAATGCTGAGATGGTAGTGCCAGCTCGGATATACTGTAGCTTCTGTAACTTCCCGATGTTCTTTGGCAGTCTGGCTATGGAGGTGTGCCTCACATCCAGAGTCTGGAGCTGCCTAAGCTCACCCAGTGAACTAGGCAGATGGGAGATCTCACTACATCCTCGTAAGGAGAGAAACTTGAGGCGGCGCAGCCGCTTCACCATCTCAATAAGATCTTCATCCTTTAAACCTGATGCATCCTCCAGATCAAGAACCCGAAGCAACCTCATACTTTTGGAGATGAAGAATGATTCCCACTTTCCAAACACTGTGAGCGACCGTAACCGTGAGAAGTCAATGCTATCGAATACAATTATGTCTCTGACCCAATTCTTCAATATGATAAGGTGACGCCCTTTGCGTTCGGTGGTCAGGACACAATTGGGCCCAAGTTCAAAGACAAGGTTCTCTTCCATTCTTCGCGAGACGATGTACTCGCGGATGAAGCCATTGACCTGGCACATCACTATCCTTGTGTCACTGAATGCAGGGGTGACTAACTGTGGCATCTGCTGGACTACTATAACAGGCTTCTACAAGCGCCCACTAAAGGTAAGGCGCTTGTAGAAGTCGGTGACTACACCGACTTCTAGGCCGTGTTCTACAAGCGCCTAGGCATGTAGAAGTCAGACGGCGGCGAGGCGCGGCGAGGGCGGCGTAGCTAGGCCGTGTTTGTTTATTTTATTTTATTTTGTACAAATTTGAATGAATGTCACCGAGTTTGGATGAATTTCGACGAGTTTGTGCCAAAAAAACGCCGAATTCGTTTAGTCCTGGGGCCGACCTGGGGCGACGACTGGGAACGCAGTCGCCCCACGTTGAAAATCTCGCCGGTTCGCCCTAGGACGCGTTTTTTCGGCGTCTGGAGGGCCGAACGGCTGGAGATGATCTCACGCTCTCATCCGCAGCCGCCTCCTCTCTCTCGCACCGTTTCTCTCCTCCGTCTCCCCGCCTCTTCGTCTCGCCGCTGCCAACTTCCTCACGTTGGCGCACGGCTGCTACCCCCCTCCCTGTGCCGTGCCTCTTTCATCCCATTGCGCTCCGCCCGTAAAGCCAAACCAGGAGCAATCAAATTTGAGGAGGATCGGAGCGACCTGTAGCCGTCGACGCTAGCTCTGGTGATCGACGACGCGGTTGAGCTCCAAGTGCACTGCTCTTCTGTCCCGCCCACATCATGGTATGTATCCTCTGCCTTTCTTATCCCAAGGTTCGATCCTCCCCCTTCCTCAGAATCCCACACTTTTTCTTTCAGTTGGGCAATGCACTCTAGGTGTTTGATGGATTGTTCACTTGCTGGGGCTTCAAGGTAACGGAAGGCATTTATCTCAGGAATGGTTGACTATTTTTGGTCATTCCACTCGCCAACTCTTGCACACACGACTACACAAATTAACGATT
>NC_057812.1:722252164-722276278 GCF_018294505.1 Triticum aestivum | reverse complement strand
CACTTTTCCTGCTCTGTTTTTACTGCAATAAAATATGTACTGTTTACTATAGTCATCTGGAATTCTGGATAAGCTAGAGTAGATTACCCGTCCCGTGTTTTCCATCCGAGAGGAAACTCTAGTGAATCATCTCGTGTTAACATTTTGATACTCCGGGTAAGGATGGGCCATGTGAGTCGTTGCCGGACTAATTCTCTGCCTCGATATGACATGTGTGTCCAACGGAAAACTGAAGGAAAAGGAAATGCAGCAGAGGGCCATTCTTCTGGCAGTGCGCGGCATAACATTGATGCAAGTCTACTAACGGAGCAAGCAGCAAACTTGAGCGCAAGAATGAGAAAAATGATTTCCCCTTCTTCTAACTTCAACTACAAGAGGAGGCAAGGTCAATTTAACACAATTGAAATGAAGGAAAGTTGAAGGTAATTAATTCAGACATCTTTCTAGTGGTATAATCCAGCGACCTCGTTTCTGCTGGCATACTATAACAGGCTTTTGTTGCCAGCAGCACGTCAACCAGGGCTCACAGTTACTAAAGGTAAGCAGAAATCGAACTACTGGTAGAACAGTGCACTTAGTGTATTTTGACAAAAAAACGTGTTTATGACCAATAATCGCACAAGCAATGTGGAAAACAAAAACATGTGTATGGCCAATAAGGACACAAGCAATGTGTGAAACAAGTATACAAACAAACGAGGGCTTGCAAAGGCTGGATCCTGTTACTATTGAAAAGTGGGGAAAAAAGAGGATAAAACAGAGAGAAGAGAATGGCTCTTCAAGACAATTGTGGTAGTTCCTCCAGCTTCACGGAAGGTCTCTTAGGATGACTGGCAAGCTGGCTAGCAAACTGTGTCCGGAATGCTTCATCATTGGTACCCTTGAGCAAGACTTCCTTGAGTTCAGTTTGATAATTCAGGCCGGTAAGCTTATATGTTGCACTGGAACAGTCAATCTTGAGCAGCTCAAGATTCTTCATCGATTTTGATCCAAAGATCACATGCAACTCGCTGGAGCTGCAACCAATCTCAAGGATCTTCACCTTTTCAAAGGTGGCCAACTGCTGTGCATACATCTCTGCGTAAAAATGGAGCTTGCCATCCTGAGGCTGCTTCACAAGAAGACGTAGAATGAACAGGTTAGGTAGCTTGGCAAGGAACTCAATGTCAGTTTTCTCCAAAGTGGTCATCTCCACATCCAACTTCCTGAGCTTGCTAAGTTGGTTCCATGGTAGAGGTAACTTTTCTTGAAGACCATACAGTTTAAGACTGGATATATCATCAAAAACTGGATATATCATCAACTATGTGTCCAGTTGATGCAATCCAGCGAACTCGTTTATGGGAGGCACACCACACAGCATGGGATGCACGCTTCACCCTATATCCCCAAGTTCGATCCTCTACCCTACCTCAGAACCCTGCCGTTTGGGCAATGCACTCGAGGTGTTTGATAAATTGTTGGCTTGACGAGGCTTCAAGGTAACGCAAGAAATTTTCTCATGAGAAAATAGTTGACGATTTTTTGGTCATTCAACTCGTCAACTCTCGCAGGTTCTACTACTATATAATTGATGATTGAATTTATTTACTCATCAAGTTAGTGTGGGCTACGGATATTCATCATTTTAGGTCCATCACTGCGATCAACGCCCTTCAGCGGATCTGGGCAAACGAATATTTATCATTTAACGCAGATCAGTGTGATCGGCGTCCTTCAGCGGATCTTCGCTAAAGTATACCTGATTGAGCTTGCCCCTGTGGCAAAGGGCCTCGTGCATCCCTATCGCTTCGCCTCCTTTAAAGGAAGTTAATATCCATGGCAAGATTTTGAAGCTTCATGCGATAATTCATTAGATTAAAGTGTGTGTTCCTTAAGCTGCACTTTCAGAAGGCCTATGACTGTTTGGACATGTCCTTCCTCCGTCTGGTTTTTGAGTGAGGGGGTTCAATGATCGTTAGATTTGTTTGATCACGCATATTACTGGTAGCACTGTTATCAACATTAATGGGAAGTGAGTCCCTATTTTAGATCTTCACGCAGCGTGAGCAAGGAGTATCCCCAACCCCCTCCTTTTTTCACAAAAAGGGCTCGTGCAACACTTTATAAAGCAACGATCAGGCAACTCAAAGCATACAACTCGACACCACACGATACACACCCAAGACATGACACAATAGTGCACAAGAGAAGTTACACAACTCCCACCCCACTCCAAGCCAACTAAAGAATACAATTAGAAGCTGCTTGAAGTTGTCGGAGTTCTTTACAGACGTCACGAGAGGCTAAGCTGCGCCCGACGAGGTGTGGACTCCATGACGATGTCTTGGAAGTGAACGACTCCAGAGCATCGTCACCACCCTATCCAAAGGATTGTGGTTTTCATCCGGAGCAAACGGAAGGAGGAAAGACCCGCAATGGCACCTTCACGAAGCGGATGACACCCGCAGACGCCACCGCCGTCGGCTTGGACCAAGCAAGACATGAATTACTCCCCAGCATGCTATTCGCCTCCAAAACCACCCCCGATCAGCGAGCACCGGCCACCATGCCACCCGCATAGCCATGGCCGCCAATAGCATCGTGGCTCCCACCATGGCATCCCATATCACCCCTCCAGCGCCACCACGACATGGGGACAAGAATGCTCGATGAAGGGTAGAAGACACTTCTCCAACCCCAAAATGAAGCAATGACCAGAAGGAGGCCCAGCGGGCCTGAACCGGGCATGAGAAGGTCAGAAGTCGCCGGCCATGCCGTAGACACCTAACCACCACCGGCGACCAGGGATGCCGACACAACCCATCTAGATCTTCCACATCTCGGCGTCGAAAAGGCTAGGAGGCCTTGTCCCTCCCTCCTCGGGTTGGCCCTGCCTCCATTAGACGGCCAAAGATGGATCACACGCTGAGCTCCAATACTGAACAGCGGGTCACAATCGACCTCCCGCATCCAGCCCTACACGAGCAGAGGAGCGAAACATCGACCACCTCTGCTGTGCCGCCACCAAGGTTTTGGGTACCGGGCGGAAAATTCGGTTACCGCCCGGTTCCCGCGTTTCTCGCTACCCCACGAGAAAGCTGCGTCTCGAGCAAAAAAATTTGAATTTTTTGAATTTCAACGGCGATGGTCTGGTCAAGTACCTATAGGATCTCTTCTAAAACATGTAAGCTACTGTGGTCTGATGCAACCTGTTGGAGACTGGGAGAACCTACCACTGTGCCAACAACGACTTCATGGAGCAGTTGAGCTCAGTACCAATATATTCCTAGCTCAGAAAAATTTGAATTCAAATTGCATTTAAAAAATTCGAGCGGTATTTCCTCGGAATTTCATGGTATCCGCGTTTCTCGCCCATCCTCGGTATTTTCTTGGGATTCGGCATTGTTCAAGATATCTTCCGATATTCCAATAAATCGTCCGATTTAACGCTTATCGTTATGTGACCGATAAGATAAATCGGCCGATAAATCAACTGATATGGCGATAAATCGACCGATATGTCGATAAACTGGCCGATTTACCCTTTATCATGGGTCGACTGATAAGTTCCTGATAAGCGATATCGATTCGGTAGCCAAAACGTTGGCCGCCACCCCCACTAGTCAAATGTCACAGCAAGTGCGGCTGTCCGCAGCTCGTGCGACTGCCACCAAAAAGGAGCGCGACACGATCCAAAGCAATAATCACCACTAGGTCGATGCCTGTTACACCAACGCTAGGTCGCCATCGCCGACTGCTCCCATGCGTCGCCACGCTGCTGCACCCGTCACCTAGCGTACCACGGGGGCCGACAGATCTGGCCCGCACCGGACCTCCCGGACGTGAGGATGAGGGAAACCCCGCCGCCACATTCGCAGACCGGTCTTCTACCGGCCGCACCCTCTAGCAACAGCTGGGGGTAAGGAGGGTGGAGGGGAACCTCGGCAGCAGCGGCTAGGTATAGCCCCCTGGTCGCTCGAGGGAGCGACGCGGGAGGGAGGGGAGTTTTCTTTCCAAATCATATGAAAAAGATCTCAATCTTCAACACCCCTCCTTTTAACCTTGTGGTAGACACTCTGGTAACTAGCTATCTCGAAGAAGGCCAAGATAGCCACAACTCCAATGTGGTTGGGAAGATTATCCCAAGATAGCCACATCGCCCAGGTGAAGGTTGTTGAAGCTGCCGCACAGTTCACGTTAGATAAAGAAATGAGGATGAAGAGAGAGCGGGAAAGGGAGACATCACGCCTAGCACTACACAAGGTACTAGTTGCTTGTCCTGCAGCCATCCAATGAGTTTCTACTAATCTTGTTGCACAGAGCCTATTCAATCTCTCCTTTTTGTAGATGAAGAAGATCGAAGACATTGACTTCTTAGGAAGCCCGCTGGAGTGGCACGGGCTTTTCATGAAGAGAGATGTCGAAGTAAAGGTCGAAAATGAAATGGGGGACATCAAATCTCACCCTCTGTGGATGTTGACGTCAACTATTGTGGATAACATTTTTTCTTTTCTTCCTTGGTTTCGCATACATATTGTGAATCAACACGATCATACGTCTAGGTTATAAGATGAACCTGGGGCGTCGGATCGCATCCACCGTTCATCTTATAACCTCGATGGGGCAATGCATCCACCGTCCGAGGTTATAAGAAGAGGGTGCATTGCCCTGTCCTTCTATCCCTCACCCTCTTCTTTATCCCTAGGTTCGATCCTCCCCCTTCCGCACAAACCCACCTTTTCCTTCAGTTGGGCAATGCACTCCATGTGTTTGATGAATTGTTGACTTGCCGAGGCTTCAATGTAACACGGGATTTGTTTTCTCAGGAATAGCAAACAAATATTTGGTCATTCAACACGCCAACTCTTGCACACACGGCTATATAAATTGGCGACTGAATTTACTCGACACATCCGTAGGTCCTGGGTCAGCAGCCAATCAACTGTTTCCTCATTTGTTATTTTTTCTTGAACCTTATTCCTCCTCTGTTGTTACTGCAATAGAACATGCATAGTTTAATTTAGTTATCAAGAGTTCTAGGATAAGCCAGAGCTAGTACATTCTGCTGATAGAGTCATAAAGATGCAAATCAACTAAGGGAGCACGCAGCAAACTTTAGTACAACAATGAGCAAAAATGATTCTAAATTCAACTCCAAGAAGAGGCCAGATCAATTGAAAACAATTGAAAGGAAGGAAAACTGAAGGTAATTAATTTAATTTTTTTTCTTGTGGTGTAATCCAGCGAACTCATTTTTTCGCACATCGTAACAGGCTTGTTGCCAGCTTCACATCAACAACGGCACATGGTTAATAAATGTTTGCACAAATCCAACTACTCGTTCATGAGTGCACATAGTACATTTTGATATAAACACAAGTTTAAAGCCATTAAGTACACAAGTAACGTGCAAAACAAGTATACAAACAAAAAAGGGATTGCAAAGCTGGCATCCCGCTTACTAATGATAGTTGAACCATGTGGCACACGTGTGATGCAAGCCAATTGATGAAAAAAAAAACTAGTGATAGTTGAAAAAAATAAGGAAACAAAGACAATGACTCTTCAAGACGATGATGGTAGTCCCTCCAGCTTGACGGCAGGGCTCTTTGGGTGATCGGCAAGGGTGTTCGCAAATTGTGCCCTGAACGCCTCATCATTGGTACCCTTGAGCAAGACTTCCTTGAGTTCAGATAGATTAGTCAGGCCGGTAAGCTCATATGATGCACTGGAGTAGTCAATCTTGAGCACCTCAAGCTTCTTCATCGATTTTGATCCGAAGGTTACATGCAACTCGGTGGAGCTGCAAGCAATCTCCAGGATCTTCACTTTTTTGAAGGTGGCCAACTGCTCTCCATACATCTCTGCATAAAAATGGAGCATACCATCTGGAACTTGTTGGACTTGAAGGCGCAGAATACATAGTTCCGGTAGCTTGGCGAGGATCTGAATGTCACTTTGCACTAAAGTGGCCATCTCTAGATCCAACTTCCTTATCTTGTCAAGTTTGCTTATTGATAGAGGCAACTTGTCTTCAAGCCCAAACAGTTTAAGACTCTGTAGGTTCTCCCAAGGCAGGGAGATCTCATCTAAGGAACGCTGATTGTCCTTGTCGAGCCGCACTAACAAGGACTCCAAGTGCACATGACCTGAAATTGCAGTGGAGAACTCCTTGCTGTTCTGCATGTTGATTCCAGACACTCCGAGCTTACGCAATTGGGTAAGCTTCTTGAGCTCTTCCACAATGGCCCTTCCCCCTGAAGCACTGACATTGACAACACCAAGTGTGTGTAGTGCCGTTAGTTTTCCAATCCCCCTTGGAACCTCAACACCAATTAGGCCACGGCGTTTGCGGAACTCTGGCAAACAACTAGAAGAAGCAGGTGGCGTTGATGCTGGGCCCGTGGTACCGGCACGGATGTACTGTAGCTTCTGTAACTTGGCGATGTTCACTGGCAAGGTGACTATAGAGGTGCATCTCACATCCAGACTCTGGAGCTGCCTGAGATCACCCAGTGAACAAGGCAGATGGTAGATCTCACTGCATCCTCGTAAAGAGAGAAATTTAAGGCGGCGTAGCCGCTTCACCATCTTCTCGAGATCATCATCCTTTAAACCTGATGCATCCTCCAAATCAAGCACCCGAATCAACCTCATACTTTTAGAGATGAAGAATGATTCCCAGTTTCCAAACACTGTCATTGATCGTAGCCGCGAGAAGTCAATGCTCTCAAACACAATTTTGTCTCTGGCCCAGTCTCTCAATATAATAAGGTGGCGCCCTGTTCGCTGGGTTGTTAGGACACAATTGGGCCCGAGTTCAAAGACAAGGTTCTCTTCCATTCTCCGCGAGAGGATATACTCGCGCATGAAGCCATTCACCTGGCATCTTGCCATCCTTGTCTCATTGACTGCTGTGTTGCCTAACTGCGGAATCTGCTGGATAATGCTCAGCTCGAGGAGCATGGAGAAAAACATCTCTCCTTCCTCCTCAGAAGATTTTTTATCGCTGTCTCTGGAGTAACCCTCTGCGATCCACCTCCTTACTAGTCGCCTTCTTCGAATATTGCAGTCTCGAGGAAAAATTGATAGGTAAAAAATACATAGCTTGAGTGAATCAGGGC
This sequence comes from Triticum aestivum, assembly GCF_018294505.1. Classification (NCBI taxonomy): domain Eukaryota; kingdom Viridiplantae; phylum Streptophyta; class Magnoliopsida; order Poales; family Poaceae; genus Triticum; species Triticum aestivum. The sequence goes on along the minus strand of NC_057812.1, from coordinate 722,269,172 downwards.
AATCACGGAAGTAGGAATGCATCCAAGCAAATAGGCCCTGCAGACTATCATACTCCGGATTGGTCTCTAGATGGTGCATAAACCTGTCATTCAAAGAATGTACAGTATCCATCAACGTGACTGTCTGTGTGGCCAGTAAATCAGCTATAGCAACTATCACTTTGGGAAGACCTCCACACTTCAAATTAAGTTTATCTATCGCCTGTATTAACACTTTTCGAATCAGTAGTTATCAAGGCCGCCTGTATTAAGTCCCACTCTTCTTTAGACTGGAGATCATCAATAACAACAAGACAATGATATTGTCTTAGAAGCTCGCAACACTCATTGATTGGGTCTTTTTCAGAAAGAAAATCAGAAAGTATGCTTCGAGAAAAATCCCTTAGATTAAAAGGATGGGAAACGTCCACCCAACTGTACTTCTGAAATATTGGGTTTGAGAGCAGCATCCTGTCATAGTACAAGTGCCTAACAAGAGCTGATTTCCCAATACCAGCTATCCCCCAAACCGATATAACATGTGAATTCTTGAAACGTGCCTTAGCTGTAATAGTGCGAAGTTCATTCATTTCTGACACTCGTCCAGTGAGGGGATAATTTGTCATCCACTCATTGACTGCATTCTTGTTACCGGGGGAAAGGTTTTCCAAGGACGAATTTGGATTCACTAGACACACAATTGGTTTCTCTTCTTTGTCCCCATAGTCTTGGGAACCCTGCAGGTGGGTAGAGGTGTTAACAAAAAAGGATCGGGACAAAGTACATAAAGCTATCAACAGTGAATGTGGCCACACTTTTCTACACCTTGGATAAGTGGATCCAGGAGGTAGAAAATGAGTCTTCCTATGAATCAAACTTGTTAATTAAGGCTGTGATAAATTGTGCATATATCTGAACTTAATATCATTTGTAATCCTGGCTTCTGAGTAAGGAAACACTGATGTATATTTTTGGTAAAAAATAGTTTTATTTCATTCTCCTGCAAAAATAGCTTATTTTTATTCAGTGTCAGGCCAAATTTCATGTTAAGAACATAATTTTTAAAAATATCACCTCTTAGAGTTAATCGTTGTGCCTGTGAAATTCAACGGATTTGTACAAATCAGATCAAACAGTCACTGTTTGGTTGAAATTTGAGAACGTGATCATCTAACTAATACCAGAAAAAAAGTGGTACTCGTTAACATCGATACCGCCAAAAACTTTGGGTGCAGAATTCATTGTTAAGCATCATGTAATAAAAATCATTGCTAGCGATAACCTCTATATACTCCAGTCCTAATTAACACTCCCTCTGTTTCTAAATATAAGCTCTTTTAGAGATTTCAGTACGGACTACATATGGATGTGTATAAACATATTTTAGAGTGTAGATTCACTCATTTTGCTCCGTATGTAGTCCATATTGAAATCTCTAAAAGGTCTTATATTCAGGAAGGGAGAGAATTTAAACCAAGCTGAAGCAAGTAGAAACTTTCAACAATTCCCAATACTTGTTGACATAAATAGTGAAGTGTAGTGGAGATTCTAATTTTTATTTAGCTGCATCTATACATAACTTGATCTGCCAGATAAAAATGCTGTCATAACTAGATCCGTTTTCAAATCTATAGGTGTTAATGTTCAAATTAACTTACCAAATAAAATAATTTTCTTAAAAAGATTTCCTGAAAGTAATTGACGAAGTTTTGTGCTTCATAACATACCTCGTTGAAGAAGGCACATACGGAGTGCTCAGGCGAGTACTGCTTGAGTTCCAATGATTGGTACGAGTGTCCAATGCACAAGCTTGCAATCTCGAATTGCTGCGTGGACACGACGATCCAGCTGCCATTCTTCATGTCAGGAAGTAACATCCTTACGGCATCCCAATCCACCATGTCGGTCAGGTTCTCCAGGACGACGAGGTAAGTCTTGGTGTTGACTTCCTCTACAAACTCACGCCTGAGCGCAACCACATCTTCTTGCATGGCCTCCATTTTGGTGAGGACATCTATACCCACACCTGCTCCTTTTTTTTCGCCGCCGCGAGCTTTTGCGGCGTAGACCTGTGCCATGAAGCGCTGCACGAACTCATGGGGGTTGAAAGGGTGCATGAGCTTCACCCAGGCGCGACAAGGGAAGTTCTGGCAGATTTCTGGATCATTGTACGCCTTCCTGATGATGGAGGTCATCCCAAGATCACCTCCTGTTCCCCACACCGTGATCACCTGAAGGTCCTTCCCTTTCTTGGTGATCAACCGGGTGAGATCCCCTAAGCCTTGTTGCCTCCTCGCAGAGTCCCTAGCCTCAGCAAGCACGTTGAATGCGGTTGTGCCAAGGGTGATGGCACCGGCCGCGATGGGCTGATGATTCGTGACTGCCGGCTTGGAGCCTGAGTCACTGATAAGATTGTAGCGCGAGTTCCTGGTACTCACAGCCTCCACCCTGGCCTTGAGCTGCTCGATCTCATCGACGGCCTCCTCCAGGGACAGCGCCGTCGGTGGCGGCGTTATGCACCAGGACGGTACCATACGCCACCACCACCTGGCCTTGGTGTCGAGGTGGACGACAAACTCGATGAAGTCCTCCACATCGTAGGCCAGCTCGCGGACCTGCCGCACCCAGGTCATCACCATCTTGTTCTCCACGCGCTCCGTGGTGGCGACGTTGAGGAATGAGTGCATCATTTCAAACTCGCCGGTGATGAACACCAGGTCGCGCTGCGCGCTCTGCCGGAGTTTGGCCTCCTCCTCGATCGCCGACTGGGCCTTGGTCAGAGCGCCCTCCACCACGGACTTGGCCAACTCAACAACCAGTTCCGCCATGGCAGCAGGTTGGTAGCTTGATCTCAAGATTGTATGTTTCTTGCGGGTGATGGCGTGATGCTAGTGCTTGATTGAGTTGGTGTGCATCGACTTGTGGAAGATGGTAATCTTTAAGGGAAAGACCTGCTGGCCAAATCGGTGAGATGTGGTCAAGTCTTGGCCGATCCACTGTAATTTAAATTAATCATCCGGCCTGTTAACAGCTAATGGCTCTGGAGCTTGTATTTTTCAATGACTACTTGCACAACTCTCTGTTTCTTATCTTTCTTAATATCTTCACAAAAGTTATATACGATGAGCTGTATTACGTCGAAGGTCTTGGAGTCGTTCAACAAGACCAAGGGCCATCACAGACTCCCTGTCGAAGATGTCAATAAAAGGCACACACAAGTTTCTGTAATTACAAGATGAAAGGGCCAGTTTCCAGCTATCTGTGCATCATATGCTTGGCACATCATTAATTTGTTTTATACAATGACATGTAATCAAATACAGGTGCACCTTGAAAGACCAACAAAGTGAAATGGCTTCTACCTGTTTGAACAAAGCAAAATTTGAAATTTACCCTGAAAATGCAATCAAACAAGTCTTAGGACAGGAAAACCCCGATATTTCTATCCGTAGGGATCTTTTGGGCACTTGTCTGGCAGCATGGAATGAATTACTCACTCGCCTGGAGGACATTCAACTGTCAGATGAGCCGGACACTTTTCAATGGAACTTGCATCAGAATGGCAAATTTTCGGTCAAATCCATGTATGATGCAATGGTTCATTGTAATGTTCCAGTAGATATCAGGAAATTGTGGAAACTAAAAATTCCCCTAAGAGTGAAGATTTTCCTCTTGTTTCTTAACAAAGGAGTCATCTTAACTAGAAATAATCTGGCACGAGAAACTGGCATGGTTCCAAGACATGTTTCTTTTGCCAACATGACGAGTCTATCAAACACTTATTTTTTGAGTGCAAGTTCGCTCAGGTAGTTTGGGCTATGGTCCAAGTAGCTTCGAATTTATATCCACCACGTAGTGCACGGAATATGTTCGGCAACTGGTTGCGGGGTATTGATAAACAATTTTCTGCACATATTCTTGTGGAAGCGGCGGCCTTATGCTGGGCAATTTGGCTTATCAGGAATGATGTGGTTTTTAACAATAAATGTGTCTCATCTCCTATGCAGGTTATTCATGTTTGTACACGATGGCTCCGTACTTGGTCTATCCTGCAGAAGCCGGAGGACATGGACCTTTTTATGATGGCGTCTACACGGCTGGAGCGTATGGCCAGGGAGGTTTTCTACCCCCATGGATGGTTGTGTGATTTACGGATAGGATCTACCGCTCCTTAGGCTGGACACGATTTATTGTTTGGCATTGTATCGAATTATTTTATTTTTAGGGTGCTCTGGACTTTTTGGCTGTGTGCATCTAGCTATGCAGAGGCCGGGCTTTCTTTCGATACGATTGTATCACCTCGATATATCTATTCAATGAAAAGTCCTTTATCGAAAAAAAGTAAAGTCTAGCATGATAATGTTCTCAGATGTTAAGGGAGTCGTGGGTCGTCGCTCAAGTCCTTCAAGCTCACAAATCTTGCTAGAAAATTCGTCGAGAACTAGTTTTAGTTTTAGTTTTGTTTTGCAGGAAAGAACTAGTTTCAGTGTTGTCTTTGATGTACTGATTTGTTTTGTCGTTTCTTTTGTAAATGGGGAACATTGGGAACACCCTTAGTGTGAGATTATTCTATCAATCGTGGAGCAGACTAATAAGCTAACTCCGTGGATCGATGGATCTGCCAGCTGGTTGTAATATCAATACGCTTCGTTAACCACCCTCAATTGTATATGTGTCCTTTGTCATTGATGAAAAAGCCAATGGCTCAGACCAACGAATCTTTCTGGCTGTAGTACTACCAATATGCTTAGTTAACCACAATCAATTAATGAACCATATGCTTTGTCTAAACAAAAGCCTGTCATTTAGACTTATTAGACAAGTTGGATATTTTAGATGAGACTGACTTGGTCTCTAAGATGATCTCGATTTATTCGTACTAGAATGGCCAGATCTATGAGATGCGTTTTTTTAAGGGATAATTTTATGGAGACGAAGGCTGAAGTTATAACAATCATGTACATAGAAGTCATTTCCCTTCTTCTCGTGTATCATCTATGAGATGAGTAGTAATATTTGTACAACACTTCCATGGAGTTGTATCAATATGTGACAGAATCGTATTAATTCGATGTGTACAATCTCTAATTAATATGTGTGGCATGTTGGGAGAGGTGGAGGTCCACAAAAGTCTCTTGTTTCGTTAATTCTTCTCTCTACCACATCTTTCGTCTTAAATATAATAATAAGAAGATGATAGATGAATAAAACTGTTGCTTGTGTTATAATTAGCACAGGGTGCATGGCTATACATATTGGTACAAACCGACTTAGACTAGATATTACAAACCGACTTGGACTAGGAAACTTGTGATCCAAGAAATAGTTTAACATCCCCCCGCAGTATCAACGGGACGCTTGATGACGTTGAGACAGGAACGTATGTCTTGAAATGGCTTAGTAGCAAGTCCTTTGGTGAAGATGTCCGCAAATTGAGCCGTAGTAGGAACATGGAGTAACCGATGCTGACCAGGATTTCCAGACATGTAAACAGCTGAAATATTATCACAATATACAATAGTAGCCTGCTTAATCGGTCGGTGCAGTTCTGAGAGCAACTAACAAACCCAAATAGTATCAGCGACAACATGTGCCATAGCACGGTGCTCAACTTCAGCGGACGAGCGGGACACCGTAACCTGTTTTTTGAGGACCAAGAAATCAAATTGTTACCCAGAAAAACACAGAAACCGGATGTGGATTGTCGAGTGTCTGGACAACCGGCCCAGTCTGCATCAGAGTATGCGGTGAGAGAAGGAGTGGACTTATTGATGTGAAGACCATGACCAAGAGTACCTTTCAAATACCTAAGAACACATTTGACATGATTATAATGCGGAAGCCGTGGATCATGCATATTGAGACATGCTTGTTGAACAGCAAAGGAAATTTCAGGACGAGTGCTAGTGAGATATTGTAGAGCCCCGGGTAGACTACGGTACAAAGTAGGATCATGGAAAGGTTCACCGCCAGCGGATAGTTTGGAACTGGTATCAACAGGGGTTCGAGAGGACTGACAGTTAAGCATGCCAGCATGATTAAGAAGATCAAGAGTATACTGGCGTTGCGAAAGAAAAAGGCCAGAATAATCACGAAGAACAGCAATGCCCAAAAAGTGATGAAGAGTACCAAGATCAGTCATAGAAAATTCAGAACGAGGAAGGGTAATAATATGATCTAAAAAGGTTCGAGAAGATGCGGAGAGAATGATGTCATCTACATAAAGAAGGAGGTAGGCAGTTTCGGAATTGTGGTGGTACATAAAGAGAGAAGTGTCAGAAAGGGAAGAAGTGAAACCTATCGTTTGGATGAAAGAAGAGAAACGTTGAAACCAGGCTCGTGGAGCTTGTTTTAGACCATAAAGAGATTTCTGGAGAAGATAGACATGATTTGGATAGGAAGGATTTTCAAAACCAAGAGGTTGCTGACAATAGACGGTCTCTTGAAGAGAACCATGGAGGAAAGCATTTTTTACATCTAGTTGAGGGATGAGCCATGCAGAGGAAATAGCGATGCTAAGAACAGTACAAATGGTGCTTGGCTTGACAACAGGAGAGAATGTTTCATCGCAATCAATGCCATGTTGTTGAGAGTAACCACGACAGACCTAGCGGGCTTTATAGCGGGAGAGGCTCCTGTCAGAGTGGAATTCTTGGCGAAGACCCATTTGCCAGAAATGATATTTGTATTGGAAGGACGAGGAACTAACTGCCAAGTATTGTTTTGAATTAAAGCATCGTATTCTTCTTGCATTGCAGCAGCCCAATTCGGATCAAGAAGAGCAGTTTTGTAAGTTCTGGGGATGGAAGAGAGAGAAGTGGTAGCATGTAGGTTGAGGCGATCTGTGGGCTGACAAAAACCTGATTTGGTGCGAGTACACATGCCATGATCATTGACAGGGGCGACGCTAGGAACAACTTTAGCTGGTAGGATGGAAATGGGGGTGTCTGGTGTAGGAGAAGATGCGGATGGTGGGTGGGGTGGTGTTGGGTTGTGTGGTTGCGGGTTGGATGATGGCGGGTTGGGTGGTGGCGAGTTGTTTGGTTGCGGGTTGGGTGGTGACTGGGTGTTTGATGGCGGGTTGGGTGGTGTCTGGGTGTTGGATGGCGGGTTGGGTGGTGTCTGGGTGTTGGATGACGGGTTGGGTGGTGCTGCCATGATAGTAGGTGCGGTGCCATGACAGGAGTGTAGAGGTGGAATGGACGGGGAGAAGAGGTGGTGGCGGAGGTAGGGATGATTGATGGTGTGTCGGTGCACTGAGCAAAAGGAAAATATGTTCGGCGAATGTAACGTTGCGAGACACGTGTACCCGTCCAGTGTGTAAATCAAGACAGCGGTAACCTTTGTGTTTGGCGGAAAAACCAAGAAGGACACATGGGATAGATCGTGGAGAAAGTTTGTTTTCAGAGGTGGCATAAGCATTTGGAAAGCAAAGACAGCCAAAAACACGAACCTTGGAGTAATTGAGATGGCAAAGGAAAAGAGAGTAATAGGGAGTGATATTTGGATTGATTTTGGAGGGGCGAATATTGAGAAGAAAGGTGGCTATGTGGAGTGCTTCTGCCCAGAATTTTGATGGCATGGAGGACTTAACGAGAAGTGTACGAACAATGTCATTGATGGTACGAAGAGAACGCTCGGCTTTACCGTTTTGAGCAGAAGTGTAGGGACAAGAGAAGCGAAGAAGAATGCGATGTGTTAAGTAGAAGGTACAATTTTGAATGTTTTCAAACTCACGGCTGTTGTCACACTGAATGAAACGAATAGGGAGGAAGAAGTGGACAGAAACATAGCGCTGAAAATTTAGAAAAAGAGAGCACATCGAAGCAACATGTCTAGAAGCTAATGATGGCTATATCAGAGCCATATCCACACCCCCATGCACCGGATCCGGTGGACTGTCTCCGCTCGGTTACGAGTCGTGTGTTGTGGTAATAGTAACCAATTCGAAAGCAACCACCTTCTAGAATTTGTAGAAGTTACCGTAGGAGACGGACACGAGTGTGAGGAACCATGCGAAGGACGTAGGCGACTGCCTGGGCCCACACCAACCAGTAGCTCCACCATGTTGCCCGCAAGTGACATCCCCACATGACAAACGACGAGACAAGACCTTGTGCCAGTGTCGCCACAGGCACACCTCTGTGTGCCTCATTCACCGCCCCAATATTTGGTTTGGTTTAAGTGTTGTCATGTCGTGAAAACTACTTAGTTTGGTTTGAAACTATATTTGTATGCTATCTAGTATGTTTTTCATTCGTTCTGCATGCCTAGCGTGCTGGTAACCTCACCACATCCATTAGGAGGTTACTAGACAATATGCGTTGCATATAACCAAACGCCATGGTATTTGTTTCCGCCTAAACAAGCGGGCAACCAAACAACCTACCTTTTGTTTCGCAACAGACAGGCTAGAGGGTATGCAGGCAACCAAACAACATACATATGTTGGTTTTTGCCTGTTTTTCCTCAGCCAGGCTCAACGGTCAAGCATGCAATGCAGGAAAAATTGTAGATGACAATCAAACACACGCTAGGAGACCGAGAGAGGCAATGGCAGTGTTGGATGTGGCCCCAATTAGGTTGGGTGTCATCTCCAGCCGACAAAACCATAGATCTCTAAGGTGATTATTACAAGGGTTTTTAATATCAAAATTGGGTTGCAAGTCCTACACCAAAGGTAGCTACTGTACGCGATAATAACAAGTGGGCAAATTGTACACGCTAACAACATATACTACATCCGCCCTGGTTTATAGGTTTTCTTTGTAGTTTGTGTCAAATTCTGACCAAATATTTAACGAAGAAAATATTAATGCATGTCAACAAAAATTATATCCTTGGATTCATATTTAAACATAGTTTTCAATGATACAATTTTTAGTGACATGCATGAACATTTTTTCAGTTCAATCTATGATAAAAAATTCATACGAAATACAATAAGGACCAATAAAGCAGGACTGAGGTAATACTGAACAAAAGTAACAATTCTCACAAATTTGCCATAGACACCAACTTTATCGTACATTCTGCTATATAGTTCCCACGCACCAATATTAGCACCGATGGTTTTATGCACCACTTTGTTTTAGCAGTAATCTGTCATGGTTATTTAATGCATTATTGCTGCCTTGTACACGTAAAACCATGTGGATAAATTGGTCATTAGATGCTGCTCATGATTATTGATTAAAAAAATTATGGCCTTTGAGCATCAAAGAGTGACTAGTGTAAGGTCAATTAATGCATTTAGCTGAGAGCCAATGGGTACTTCCTGGTATTAAGATCATCAATGATACCTACTGCATCTAATAATTAAGTTTGGTCATAGTAATGAGTAGTTTACACTACCCACAGTGGGGAGTAACTTAGACGACTAACATCCATATGTTACTAGTCTATATTACTATCTCTATAGTGGGGAGTAACATATGTGTGGTGTCATGCAACTCTTCATTTATTAGGTTGTAGACTAATCTTGTCTTCGTATGTGTGATGTTACTCATAGTATGTGTGATGTATACTAATCATTTATTAGGTTGTAGACTAATCTTGTCTTCGTATGTGTGATGTTACTCATAGTATGAGTACCAGCTATGTTACTACATATATTTCTTTCATCATTAATTATTTGCCACGTCATCTATTTTATTTAGATAAGTGTGATGTTACCACCTATATTATTACTCCCACTGTGGGTAGTCTTAGAGTAGTAATATGCATATTTATAGTCTATGTAACTGCTTTCATAGTGGGTAATGTCATATCTGTGATAGAGACATTCATTTGTTAATTTGTAGAGTCATTTTCATTGGGAAACGCTATTTGATGGTAACATATTATGTTACTCTATTTCTCTCTCTTCTTTTAATTATTCCCCACATCATACTTTTTGTCTATATAGAATGCATGCTACTAACTATGTTACTCCTACTATGAGTAATCTAACAAGGAAAAGGGTCGTTGACCATTTAATTTGAGAACAATTATGATTATCCAACTACTACAACATATTATGATTTGCAATTTTTTCCTTCTGTTAGACTATTCCTTGGATCACAAGTTTTCTAGTCCAATTCGGTTTGTAATATCTAGTCTAAGTCGGTTTGTACCAATATATATAGCTATGTACCCTATGCTAAACATAACACAAGCAATAGTTTTATTCATCATGGTATCAGTTTTTCGATCCTAGGGTTTAGTGTATGGCTCCACCCACCCCACCAACACCGCCGCCGCCCGGCTACTTCGAGCGTCGGGCCGCTATCATCGCCAGAGCCGCCACCGCGGCGGCCTCTTCTTCCTCTACTCTTTCCCTAGAACCACCAACACATCCTTCTACTCTTCTAGCCGCACCCATGTCGCTCGCCGACACCATCACCGATTATAGCCCTTTCATCCCCATCGTCCTCGACCTCGCCGCCCACAACTATTATCATTACACAATCGCATTATTATAGACAGGTAAATCACAAGCCAACATACTAGAAGATTTATATCCCGTTGCAAAGCACGGGCATTGTTCTAGTATATATATAGAAGGGAGCAAAGAGGAGATAAGGATAGCCAATTGAGAGGTGCAACAAGGCAACCAGAGCGCAAGACGGCCACACGACTGCATGTGCTCGTATGAGGTGCCTACGGCACTGTCTCATCGAACCACACAACTATTATTAAAGTGCCAACACTAGAATCGAATCAGAGCATCGACATTCATCGCTGAAATCTCCATCTTAACCACTAGAAGCTATATGTAACCTAGCCGCCACCATTTCCCATCTCCATCACCATGGCCTCCACCATCACTGCAGCATTCATCCTCAAGTAGCCATACTTTATAACCATGCTATAAATCTTGCAAATATTGTAGGACATATTATCAAGAAAGCTTTCCTCCTGATGTGTTCTTCAATGGTTTCTTGTTGCGATCTGATGGCCATGTGTGAGTAGTTGGGTATGGCAATGGGTTAAGGCATAGCCCTACAACAATATGTATTTGTTGAAGAGATCGATGAAAGTATTTTGAACTAGCATCTTGTATGTGTGAAATAAAACTACTTCATAGTTGTCTCTTGTCTCCTTCGTGTTCTTCGTCTCTGCAGGTACCCAGGGTAACGGAGATTGAGCCACGAAGAGGCTAATGGCAGGGAGACCGTGAAGTGCTATTCTGAACACCAGTGACATCAGGGTCAATACGGTGCATGGATCATATTGTTGGGGATATAAGAGGTGTAGTAATTAGACGCCCAATGTTTTTATATGATTTTACATTAATTACCGAGGCCCCCTGCGTGACTCATAGCAGGGGCAGACCCATGATGGGCTAAGTGGGGCCCTTTGCCCCCAGCCACTTTGGCCGCCGCTGAACTCTTGGGCTTGGTCTGCCCCTGACAGATAGGGTCTTTGCTTGGATAACTGACTCTTGATGTAGGGCGTGTCCGGTCAAGACATAATTTGGCATACCCCCACTTCAATAGGTTGGAAGCACATCTTGACATGTGTCTTCCAGGGCACATCTTCGATATGTTGCAAGGACATCTTGACGAGTGTCTTTGATATGTTACCGCTGCCCCGCATCCTGCACTCCCCCGAGCTCCACTCCCAAGTGCGGCGCCTCCACACCGTTATCCTCCACCCCTACTATGCAGAAGACCAGCACCTCACATAGCAGCCGGATCGAACCCACACCATCGTGATGCCCACCGCTTAGTCATTGGATCCGTGCTAGGAGCCAGCCCATGCAGCCGCCACTGGCCGGCCCCACCACAAACTGAATCCGGGCAAAGTAGCCCCGGATCCGCTCTCCTAACACCATTGCACCTGCCTCCCTACCACCAGCGGAACTACTGTACGTACGATTTTACTCTGTCAGACTCTATACGATGGCTAATCTAGTGGTGTGCTGCCGTTTGGATCAGGAGTTGAACGGCTTGATCTGCTATGTCGTATAAAATCGGACAAGCAAGAGTCATACGCATAGCAAGACTCCTACCACCAGCGCACTTAGAGCAGTCGGCTGCACAGCTGGACTGCACCCTAGAGGCCGATGACCCGCTCCCAACAAATCTGAGCGCCAGGGCCCGGATCCACTGCGCCGCGGCCTGACATGAAGGTGCAACACCACTGCCACAACCCGAGCCAATGAGGATCTACGCCGGAAGGGCCGTACCGCCGTCCGCTCGAAACCCCATGTGCTGGCATCTGCACGAGCCAGCCAAACGGGAGCTCCGTCACGGGGAGGGAGAAGCCCGCCACTGCAGCAGCCGCGTGGGTATTGTCCGGCGGCGTGTCCTGGCGGCCGCAAGGGCAGGGGAGACGGAGGAGGAACTTCCTTCCCGGCGGTGGCTATGTCGCGATCCATGTTGCTCATGCGTAGCGACGCGGGGGGCTGGACTTGACTGATTTTTTCACAATGAAATGGCTAGGCTGTCGTTCAATTTTTTTCTGCAGTTCAGGCATGAAATGCCTTAATAAAATTTTTTAAAGACATGTTCATTTTTAAATGGATTGTTTTACTGGAACCATCCAGTTACCTTGGAAAACAAATTCTTATTTCCAACACACATTATCAGAGCCAACAACATAATTGTTTGCATGATAGAAAACGATATAATATTAGGAAAGTAATAAAATTTAAATGTCTCCACATTAAGGTGACGGTCCTCTTGCAATAATGGAGCTTATTTTATTTCTTCGTGCAGTAGCTTAAAAGGACCCAAAAGTTTCCTCTCGCGGGGGAAGCACGGGAGACCTGAAATGCCATTTACATATATATTATAAGTTCACAACCTTCTGAAATGTGTAGCATAAAACACATGATTAAGCAAATTAATGTGCAACATATTACTACAATCATTTTCACATATATAGAAAAAAGGAACAAATTTAGCTAAAGTTCACAATAATTACATAAACATGCCTATGAGGATGTTGGCTAGGCTACCGGATGGGCTGGCATATAGTCTTTCTTTCCCCTTTTGCAAGGTGACTAGGGCAAAGCTTTCCACCTCTTGATCTCCACCGGAGAGCCGCTAGATTCGCCTTCCCCTCTACCTACTGCTCTAGCGGCCGATGGTGGGGTGGGGAATCATGGTGCCTCGGCTTTGGCTAGTAGATAGGTTAGGGTTTTATTTTTCGCAGGGGCAGTGCTCAGAACATGATCAATGGATTAACTCCTTGATCTGAAACCAGTTTCAGACTTATGTATTCGCAATATTAGAAAATACTGGTGTTGGATAGTTCCCGGTTATTTTTCTTTTTAGATTAGATTTGTACATATTACTTTTATTATTATTAATGAGGTCAAAGGTTAAAAAAAAGAATACCTACCAACAAGTGGTGATCCTACATCAGTGAAAAATAATTTCCAAGTGTATGTTTGTGGTAATTTGCTTACAAGGTAACAAGAAAATTAAATAAATTTCAGTTTTGATGTTTGAATGTTTAAATATATCAACATATCTAAAAAAGTTACATATATGGGAGAATATGAGTGTATTTACTACACCTAAAAAATACATGGAACCATGCATCTATTGGATCTATCACGATCAGGCTTTTGAAAAGCAAAATTAAGATACTTATTTAGATTTTCTGGAAGTTCAGAAATTTCAGGGCTTACCATGTTTGCATTCATCTTGAACCTAGTCCATTGAGCATGTCAACAATGTCGACAATCGAAGGCCTGAGTTTCCGATCAATCGCAACACATTTCAGCCCAATATTGATGCATGCTAATACTTGCTGGAGGCAACCATACTCTAACGATGGGTACTTGGATGCTATGTGCTCCTCCTTTGTCCACTTTTCACGTACCTGCAGAAATTTTATCAAGTTGCTCGGTGATAATGTACAAACTAAATTTAACATACACGGGGTTCAATATTCAAATAATCAAATTGTATTTATCTTACTTTATCAATAAAATTTCTTGCAGATGGTTGGTCTTTTTCAGGGCAATTCTGCTCTCCCGTGGTGATCTCGATTATCACCAATCCTAAACTATATATGTCTGACTGGGCCGAGGTTTCACCTCTATATAAATATTCTGGAGCCATGTACCCACTGATTGGCATTAACAAGTTAAATGGAAAATATCGAGAGTAAAATGAACAGAAGTTAATTACGTTATAATTAAGAAACCTAATGTTATAAAAAAATTACGATGAGCTTACTATGATCCCACAACTGTTTGTGTGCACAATCGTGTTTGTTCTTGGCCAAAGACCCGAGAAAGTGCAAAGTCTGCGATCTTTGGCACCATATTTGCATCCAAAAGTATATTTTCAGGCTTCAAATCCATATGTATGATGGGAATATCCAACTTGTGTAGAAAACGTAAACCATGGCAGATCCCCTTGATTATTGTGAAGCGTGTGTCCCAATCAATATCAGGTTTGACCGAAGAGACAACCTTGTCACCTTTGGTTCCTGTATATCAGTGTACAAAGATAAAGAGTCTGGAAGAAAATTATATAGTGTAGACATACATTAAGAAAAACTAGACAAAATGATCAAAACTCTAAATAACGTCTAAAAGTTGTTTTCTAGCTCCATATAGCTTCGAGTACACACTAAGAACGAGAATAAACTCAAAACAGTCAGACATATAATATATGGCATACCAAAAAGATTCTTTTGAAGGCTCCCATTGGGTAAATATTCATAACAGATTAAACTTTCGGTAATGTCTGCCTGGATATATCTTTTATCAAACTGCACCAATCTCTTTGTTGTTTCACTGCAGAATCCAACCAACTGTACTATGTTATCATGTTTGAGCGCCATAACATTCTGAACCTCTTGCGCAAATGCTTTGTTAGGTGGCATCGGTGCGTTTTCTTGAAGTTTCTTCACAGCAATCACTTTGCCATCATCTGGATTAATTCCCTGTTCAATATCATAGATATACTCTATATTATATTAGCATATTGGCATCAACCTTAACTGGAAGGACTGGAAATATCAAGAGAAAATCAAACTAACCTTATAAAGTATTCCAAATGGACTATCACTAATTTTACGGTCATCGGAGAAGTCATCCGTGATTTTCTTCAAAAATTCATATGGTAGTTCCTTTGGTAGTACGAGGCTTGGTGTGGCCATTTCTGATGATTTAAGAAATGTGAGGGAGCCACAAGTTGTGTATTAACTGCAAAACAATATTTCATTTCACCAAAGTGGTACAGTTGCTTAACAACTTATACAAGAATAAGGAGGCAAAATTTAGCATGATGTTTTTGAAAAGGAAGGGCAAAACTTAGCATGATGATTGCGCGGACATGTAGAAATAACAAGCTGCATAGCACTAACCTTGAGAGGAGCACTAGCTTGGGGAATCCTTACTGCGAAGAGAGAAACGAGATATATATGTCTCCTTGCTGCTTGCTAGCTAGCTGCAGGCGGACTTATAATGAAGCCGCACGGTCGAGGAGGAAGAGGGGAAAGTTGACCTAACTAGAGCTTAAGTTGAGTCTTTCCATAGGCCGAGTTAACAAAAGATATGTGCCCATCAGGTCCATGTGATTAGATGCCTAGCAACTAATGGTGGTTGCAGCCTTGTATTACGAGGAACTAATAACAAGCAACCATTGGACTAAATAACTTTGATAGGTTTTTTTGTTTTTGTTTTGTGGAATAACTTTGGCAGGTTGGTTAATACAGGATCATGCTTCACAATCGATCCCGTAGGAGATGGTGTAATTAATCTAGTGACAAACACGATATCGTATTAAGTGGCAATTAGGATTATGAAGTATAGTAGTAATACGTAGCTGTTGCCTGTTAGTCGCTCACAAATGGCACAAAGAATATTCATTCTGTAGGTACATGTGAAAGCGTACGAATATGCTGTATTTCTAATCTAAATAACGAGACACTGCACGTGCAGCTTGGTCGTTAAGTGCACTCGATTGGGTTTCGTCTAAATAATGAGACAATACACAGGGAGATCTGGCCATTAGATTGGTGTACTTCTAATCTAAATAACGAGACACTACACCCGGAGATCTGGCCATTAGATTAAGAAAATACAGTGGCATTTTCGTCTCTTCCCAACAGACTAAAACCTTCTCCACTTGTGAACATGTATGACTGCGCATATCTGTATTATAGCTAAAAATAAGGACGTGGGGTGATGTGGATATCTTTTGTTTTTGAGGGAATGATGTGGATATCTTCTAAACAAAGGTTGCGCCAGTAGTTTATGACAAGATAGTCATGCAATTTTGTCTGTTACAAAACACAATGGATTATACCTTGTTCGCATGCGTTCATGTGACATAGCCATACATAGCTGTAGATCTTATCCCCAGCAACCACAAAAAAAAGTTGTATATCTTATCTGGCCAAGCTAATAATCCAATAAAGAAGGAAAGAAGCAGGACTCAAGAGGGGAAATGATTGTTGGCTCTCGAAATTCCGGTGAATCGCCATTTTAGTTTTTCTCCTAAATATCTTCTTCTTTTTTTTGAGAAAATTCTCTAAAATATCTAGGAAGGGGTCCAGTGTTTGCTGCTTTTTTTTCCTCCTCGGCTTGAAGCAAGCCCAGTAATCTTTTTTTGAGGGGTAGCAAGCCCAGCAATCTAAAAGGGAAAAAAGGGATTGAACCTTGAAGCACATCAACTTAGAAGAATGCCCATATACTAGTAAGTCAGCCCACTATTGAAGACACGCAACCAGCTTGGTCCTGCAAATGCCATTTCTCGCCAGCTGCGAAGGGAATTGAGCCAGTCCAAAACTATAGCTGCACGCAAGTTTTTTCCCCTATGGTTATTTTCGTCTTTTTCACTGTCTTGCATCTGTTTTCTATGGTTTTTCTCTACGTTTCCTTCAAGTTTCATTTTTCCTCTTTATTTTTTTTTCATTTTTCTTTGTTTCATTCTTCAATTTTCTCCAGTTTTCTATGATTTTATAAACTTTTTTATCCTTTATTTCCTTTTTTAACATATGTCTAATTTTTACACACATTATACATTTTTTGTAAACATCATTAATATCGCATATACATTTTTTATATTTTTCAAAT